>NC_051039.1:32444020-32744020 GCF_904848185.1 Acanthopagrus latus | reverse complement strand
CAAGCGTGCATGGCTACTGGAGACGGCCAGTTGGTCAGCAAAGATGGGTATATGGCAGAGGCAGAGACCATATGTTTGGCCATAAAAGTAGAAAAATAATGCTTTAGGAAAGGTAGATAAACAGTGTCAAGCTAGTTATAGAGGAAGAAGAAACAGTAACACAAGTAATTAACAACAGGGTTGTTCAGTAGTAGGAAGGAGGGAGATAAAGTAATGTTAATCAGTAACATCTTTATTGTAAAGTAATTAAATTACACCGATTACACACACACACACACACACACACACACACACACACACACAGGTGTGTGTGTGTGTGTGTGTTTAATGTGAAGTTTCTGACCATAATATCATCACCATCTTGTCAGTATAGGTTAGGTTTTTGTGTGCAAACTTGCTGAGTTGTATCATTACATCAGTGCTACCAAATTAAGATGTGCAGTTACTGTAGTATTTTGCTTTGCGTTATTTATTTTGTTTGTTTACGGAACCCTCTCTATCATTGATGCAGAAAAATCTGAGCAAGAATATTGTTTAATCTATAATCACTAGACTACAACTTTTACTTACATACATATGAACTCTGGTAAAATTTCTTCCAACCATAACTTTACTACTTTGGATTATGTTTTTTGCTTAATCCTGATTTCCTGAAGTCTTCACCTTTACACAGCTGGTTTTAGTATTACAGCTAAGAGAACGCTTATAAAAAAAAAAAAAAAAAAACCTGATTAATCTGTTAGTTTTCATTACAGATAATACGCAATCAATACAATGAATTTCACTTTTCATCTGGCCAAAAACGTAATTGATTTTGGATTATAATGGAACAGTGTCAGACCTAAATGAAATTCTTTCATATAATGTTCAAATATACTGTATCAAGTTCAAAGTTTGTTAAAGTTAAAGTTAATTTTAATGTTAATTCATTTAAATGTTAATTCATTTTGTATTCGATAAATATTTTCTATGTTACAACACAAGGCCAGTATTTTAAATGATGTCTCAATTGAGGAATACTCTGTTTTCTCAGATGAAATTTTCAAGGGAAAACATCCGACTCTGTCACTCCTGTTCTGTCACCATGTGTCTCTTTGCTGAAAAGAAAGACAAAGGATAGAAAACTTTTTTTTTTTTTTTTTTTCACATCGGGGGGAGAGAGTGATTTCACTGTGATTGCATACTCTTGCATTGATGGGGTCTGATTAATAGAAACTTCTGACTGTTTAGCCACAACTAACTCAAAAGACAACACAAATTTGAGATAGTCTTTCGAAGTTGGAACATGACATCACTCTATTTGGATGGTTATTCCCATGTCAGTGCAGGATCATGTTTCATTTGGAAATCTGACCAGCTCTGCTTTCCTCAGGTCCTCTCCATATCAGTGCCATCTTTCCTGAAGACCAAAGGGACAGTTAATCAGAGGGATTAGTGTCTTTGTAAAACTAAGAGATCAGATTGAAACATTGACAAGGACTGTGAATGAAACCTGAGAGATCTGAAAACAGAGAGGGGACACTTACACCGTGTGAGAAACTGCACATTTGACATCTTTACAAAACTAAGAAAGTTATTTCACACACTCCCACATGGACAGTACACGCACTTTTAATAGTTTTCTGCCTCTTACCCTTGTATCAGACAATTGTAAAAAAAAATAATGAACTTTAACATACATTTTGTACTCATTGTAAAATTTAACCCATAACTGTATCGATTGCTACCAGTCTAGGATTTGGTTTTGACCCTGCCCTGTATTATTTTGTTTTCAAACATTTCAGCCATCAAAACCTCAGTTAGAGGAGAAGATATATATTGATGTGAGATCAAAAACAAAAGTATGTATAAAAACCTGGGGAAAAAGTTAACTGCTGCTAACCTGCAGCCGCTCATATGACACTTCTGGCTCCGATGCAGGGGATTATTAAAATGGAAATTTCCCTTGTGGCTTTGAGGAATTGTCCCTTTTAGCCTTATATGACCAAAGCTTGCATGTGGTGGCTGATGGATGGTTGATTGACAGCTCTGCAGCCTAAAGAAGCTCTGGACCTGATGGCATCTCAAATGAGATGTCAAAATATTCCAGTAGAAATGCAAGTTGGGTATTTTCAAGACATTCAACAGCGTACAGTGTCAGCCATTTCCCTGAAAGATGGAGTGAAGGGCTGATCAAACAAATCTTCAAGAAAGGAGAAAAATTTGATTCTGACAACTACAGAGGCATCTGGGTAGGTAGTAAACTGGGAAATTATTTTGCAGTATTCTAAATTCTAAACTTCCTCATTAAGCACAGTGTCATCAGCACAGAGGACAGATTGGATTCCATCCAAATTATAGAACAGATGACCACATTTCCACCCTGCACACACTGACTGATGAATATAATATACATGAATAGAAATATAATTCATGCTTGTGTAGTTCCGAAATGCTTTTGATTCAGTCTGACAGCTGAAATAATCTTTTAAATTACTAAAAAGTGGTATAGACCTGAATTTTCTGAAAAGATGGTCAAGTCTGTGGTTGGACCTTCATGTTGGGTACGCTGGTAGGGTAGATCTAATTTATTGTAGGACTTTACCGAGGGATTAGAAAAATTCATCTAACTACTTACAAGCTTTGCAATTAATTGTTTGAAACAAATTGAGTATGCCAATATTAGCATTAAGCTAAGTTGGCGCTATTTAGAGCCAACATCGCAACCTATGCAAGTGGTCTACGCTGTCGTAAGCATTTATACATGTGCACTTGTGTGTCTGCATTTCTGGTGGTGGTGAGCAGATTGTCAGCTATCATTTCCCCTTCGGCTCCCAGCTCTCTGCTGGGCTAGACAGTGACAGGCTGGACGCACTGAATGTGTGTTTAACATTGCTGCCTGGCATTACCTCTCGCTTACCATTTCAGTATCCATGTTAACAGGCCACACCCTTCACACTAGATGCTTGAGACATGCTTCTAATATGTGTGTCAAGTGTTGCTGCTGCGTCACATCAGCTAGAGTTTCGCCTAATGCAACATGCATGTGGTTCTTGGCAAAAATATACCTGAAAACAACCTATAGACAGTCATATGGACATTATACCAGCGTGTTAATGTCTGTATATGTAGAAAATGTTACAGACATGAAGAGAGCAGAGTTTCATTTTTTCTGCTTTTTTTCACTCCTTCTTGTTCCGCTGTACTTTTCCCTGCAGCATACAGTAAATACCGTCACACCTGTGTCCTGACATTTAACATGAAGAAAACTTAAATTAACACCTTCCAAAGAAAGATCAGGGTTACAGAGAAATTACCCAATATTTGAAATAAGTTGGACCAAATAAAACAAATCGATGCTTAACTGGGTTTAGTTCCACAAAACACTTCTGCTCTGCTTTGAGGGAACTCAAAAATATGGCAAACTAGTGATCAGGTGACCAGTGTCACCCACTCTGGAAATAGAGAATGGCAGACATATGAAACATGGCTGCCCAGAGAAGACAGGCTGTGCTGTTTTTGTGATGAAGGAGTTTTAGAGACTGAACAACACCTCTTAACACAATGTCAAAATTGGATACATTTTAGGAAGGACATCTTTCAAAAATGGCAGAAAGGCATTTCTTTAAACCAGCGTTTGCCTTCTTTTGCATGTGGAGAGGCCCTGACATTAAAATGGCTAAATCCCAGCAAATGAAAAGGTAACAGGGGGTAGGCAGTTGCTCAGAGGCAGTTGTAGTGACAGGGATTTTAGAAAACAAAACAAAACAAAAAAAAAACAGTAACACACAGATATCAGAAAGAAAAGGGGAAATGTGGCTACCAATGACTGGTTTATACCGTCACTTTTCATCCAGTGAGTCAGGTTACCAGGTGACCAACATTTGCTGACTGGGATGTTTCAATCATGAGCTCTAGATGATGCCAGGTATTCCAATCACTATCCTTTCTACACTGAAATACTTTCCTAAAAATAACAGCGAGACTCTGAATTATCATGGCTGGAACACAGGCATCATTAAGAAAAGTCTCAATAGCACCTGCATGATTAATGAATCACATCAGCTACGTGTGTGTAGGTAATTAGGTGCTCATTAAGGTCCAAACTAAGCTTTTGGTTTCCACTAGCTGGTCTGTCCCTCCTCTGTTACTGAGTTTAACACACACACACATGGGCACACACTCACACTCTCTCTCTCTCTCTCTCTCTCTCTCTCTCACTCACACACACACACACACACACACACACACACACAAAATGTAGACATTTACCTAAATGAAAACACATCTGGCAGTATAGTCATGTAGTATGCACCTGAATGGATCTGAGTACGCTGGATTACAAAGCTCATTATAAAGCTTGACATCTTTACATAATTAACTCAAGATATATAGGTGTGTGTGTGTGTGTGTGTGTGTGTGTGTGTGTGTGTGTGTGTGTGTGTGTGTGTGTGTGTGTGTGTGTGTGTGTGTGTGTGCATGCCTGCGTGCGTGTGTGTGTGTGTGTGTGAGCTAGTGTAGTGTAGGGTAAGCTACAGTTTAAATGGTTCCACTGGTTAAGCTTTTCATTGTATCGTATGTGTTACAGGTTTCTCTTCACTTTATACAGAAAAAAGTGCTTCCTGTGTACACAATTTTTCAGAAATCACATGCTAGCCAAACATTGATATACATACATATTCTATTTTGAAGTCTGTGTGTAGTCCTCTCTTTGCACTATTTCCCTTCATGCTGCTCCCTTTAGCAGCTCACAAGTCATAACAGGGATTTTAATTTCTAAATCACAAACCCAAATCAAACATACTACACTCACTTAGTTCGCAATGAAAGCCAGGGCCTAGTGAATATCATCTCTGATCTGTCTTTCTATCTGTTTTACAAGGTGAAATTGATGACCGGGCTTTAGTGGGTATTTGGCAGCAACACAGGAAAATGACAAACCCTGTATTTGACAGTGTGCTCCTAACATCCTCCATGGTCATCTGTCCTGATGGCAAACTTACATAGTTTCCACTCTAATCTTAGGGAGACAGAAGAATAGACAGCTAGCAGATTTCCATTCACTGTTCTTATGCACACTTTAAGTGATGCATAAAAGGCTGTAAAAGGCCAACATTTAAGAACAGTTCGTGGCTGACAAGGAAAATTAGGCCTGTTCATAATCAAAAAGCTGAGGTAAAATGTTTCTATTACATGATTTGGCTCCTTGCTCTTTAAGTATTTCTAGTGTTGTCATACAGCTAGCAGATATTCTTACATGCGTCTTTGCATGCAGCAAAGGGGCCCAGGCCGGGACCCAAACCTGGGGCTGCAGCAGCAAAGACAAAGCCTCTCTACCAACTGAGCTTATGGGCAGCTTCAGTATTGTAGAAAAGTCTGGCTGCACCAATTTTTCTTATGCGATAGGGGACAGAAATGCTCTGGCTTGTTTGCATGTCTTCAAACAAATGACAATTATCTTGTGCGGCATTTAATCCAGGATGCAGCGACTTGGTTTCAACTTGGGTAGCCGATTAAAATAGCTAAATCCATGCAAAAGAAAAGGTAACCGCTGCTAGCTTATTTACGTTCATGTCGTTAGACATGGGGACATCATGCAAATTCCAAACAGAAAGGCCCTAGCCAAGAAATGTTGAGGCAAGTTGTTACTATGCAAAATTCAGACATTGATAATATACCAGCTGCTTCTCCTGTTCCAAACTGGGTAAAATGACCATTAATTAAACAAAATATACATTGCATAATATTGTTAAAATACCAAAATAAGATAGCATTCCTGTATTTCATACTCAAGTGTTTGGTTTGAACTAGAATTAAGAGCTAGTAGAATACAATGAACATGCAGTGATGTGCTGTTCTGGACAGTGTGTCAGGTCTTTTAATTTGGTTACATAGGGCTTTTGCAGTGTTTAAAGGTTTAATATTTTTTATTAGATTAGTTGGTGTATGGGGAGAATCACTGGGTAGACATCTAAACAGGACTACACATTTCAGACTGGATGTTTTACTGTATACCATGGCAATTTATAAAAGGTTAAAATACATTTTTGTTCTCCACATTTTGGCACAAAAAAACAAAACATTGCGTCAGTAATGGGATAACTAGAACTTACATCATCAAGTAGGAGAAATTTGTGTGTATAATATTGGCTCATTTCAAGAGTAATAAATGAGTATGATAATAATTTTAACACCATGTATACTGACTACTAATTTGGTTAGTGAATTTGAAGGGGTGAGGGGAATAATATTTCTCATCTGCCCCCCCTGCACTACTAATCATTTATGTGCTTTGTAAATTGTCTATATTCGAACACGGAATTAAATAAACTATAATTATTTGATGTTTCTCATTTTCCTGTGTTTGACCTAAAACCCTATCTAAAATACTTAAATAAGTTTATATTTCACAGCCAATTTTCCAAAGAGAGAGCCAGAGATGCTCTGCAAAGACTTCTGAACAGAGGAAGGCTATGGTCCTGCAGTGAATGGAAAAACACAGCCTACTCATTCATGTAAAAGGGAATCAATTTCAAGTGTGGCAAGAGCGGTCTTGGGAAAAAGACACATGGTCATCCACCATAGTGCTGAACCTGGCTTAATGTATGCCAGTGCTCACTATGGAATGATAGTGAATAAGGAGCTGCTTGACCAAGCTATGGAAGAGGTTTAAGGCCACTGTAAAAAAAAAAAAAAGAAAGAACTAACCATGAACTGTTCTGAGGTTTAAAGGACCAAACCACTAGCCCTTTTCACACAGATACATAATCTCTGCAGCAGAGGTTCACCAATCCTCCGCCATTGTTTGTTCACACTGAACCAAGCAGCTCTGGTGTAAATGTGCACCAGTGTGTCAATTCACACTGCGAGGCGGCGCTGCGGATCCAAAAGAGTTGTGGCGGTCATGTCATGATGATGATGCCTGTGTGTTTTTTTCAATGTATTTCCCCCGGTATCCTCCTGTCAATTTAAACATGTACCCACTGACTGTAATCATATGGATGCTGTTATAATGTGTTTTGATTGAGATCCTAACCCACCAAACATCCTGGAAAGTGTCAAAGTTACGTTTCTCGGCATCAATAAACAGGATGCTGTCTGACACTCTCCTACAGGGTTTCTGTGGGGTCTTAAAAAGTCTTAAAAAGTCTCAAATTTGACAATCTCAATTTTAGGCCTTAAAAATTCTTAAATAACTCCATATTTTGCATATAGGTATTAAATTACATTTAGTTTGGTACTAAATATGTACGTTCATTTACTGCTTCCATCATCGCCTCATTTTTGTTTTTGTATTTTATTTTGGGGAACTGTGTTGTGAGATTCACAGTTAGCTCTGTGTGTTTTACTTCTTTCTGAAGTACCAGGAACATATGTGGCATTTTGTCAATAGCCCGGTTGCAGACTTCGACAGCAGAATCTGCTACAACTATGGGAAAGTGTAAATTTAACAAGTGTTGGCTTGAACAACCAGATTTCAATTTGTTAAAATCCGTACCTCATAATGAATTTTGAACGCAGTGTACACAAGAGGACCCTCAACTTGAGCACACTTGGTGTGAAAGCACTGGTGTCACACACAAAATCGGAAAGTTGTACCCCTCTCTCCTCCAGTTTGATGTTAGGAGAGGTATGTGACAGCACCTCAGGCTAACAGACAGGACAACAGACAGGCTGACAGACACAATGACAGACACTTCTCCACATTTAACTGCTGTATTTTTTTCCTCATATAAGTTGCAAAAGACACTACCAGTTACTGTTGTTTGGTCCTGTAACGTTGCTTTGTGGGACATTTCTCTTTATTTTGTGTTTAGATAGATAGATAGATAGATACTTTATTGATCCTGGAGGAAATTCAAGAATCCCGGAGGAAATTCAAGAAACTGTATGTGTGTGCATGCATGTATGTGTTGCGGGATCCTTGTGCACAACTGAGGTCACTATAGAGGAATATGTGTACTTATATATATATATATAGGGACTTTTGGCAAAATACTGCTGATTCTATGGTGTTGGCGTTTCAGATCTGATGCCTGCAGTGTACTGTAAGCGCATTAAACTACACACTACAATTGAAGCAGCGGTGCCTCCTCTGTATCAATCAAATACATTTATGGGTAGAGTAGATACTTTGTAATCTAAACATCATATTTATACTTTGTGCCTTCTGATTGCAGCAGTGAAAGAAACAAGAAATGGTGACAAAATAACATTCTAGAGCAGTAAAACACTTCCTCATAACATTTTAAAAAGCTGTGCAGTGTTTGGCAGATGAGAGGTTGTTAATCTTACAGATCTGTTCCTCAAGATGGATTTCTTGGAATGTATAAAATTACTCCGCTGCTACCTAAAGTAACGTGCCCCCAGCTCCTTAGATTTTCCTAATGCTGGGGCTGTTTTTGCCTGAATGCTTATAACTTACCTTTTTCAGGTCTATTTCTAATGAGAACCGCAAGACTCTGAATCTCTTGATACTCCAGTCTCACTTGCTGCTCATGCATCCAGTGTCACCAGCCTGTTACCATTGT
Organism: Acanthopagrus latus; assembly: GCF_904848185.1. Taxonomy (NCBI): domain Eukaryota; kingdom Metazoa; phylum Chordata; class Actinopteri; order Spariformes; family Sparidae; genus Acanthopagrus; species Acanthopagrus latus. The sequence goes on along the minus strand of NC_051039.1, from coordinate 32,735,510 downwards.
GAGAGTTGGGCCACCCTTGAGCAGAACAGGGGAGCACTTTTCCAACCCCAACATGTATCAATTAATTAAGACCCAAGGATAATTAAGGTGGTTCAAAAATGTGGTCAATTTAAACAGGACAAAATTGTTACATTTTAATTTAAGTACATTAGATACAAATTACGATTGAATGAGTTGTTCATTGAAAATCTAGCCTGAAGAGCTCCTTTTTCTCCATCTTTCTCTAACTGTCTCCCTCTCTCCCTTGTCCCTCTGTTTACATTGTCCTCAGACCACAGGAAGACATTCTTAAAGCAGTGCCACAGATAGAGAAGCATGAATGTATGTATGTGTGGGTAGGTAGGTGAGTGATTGTTAGAGATTCTGGCAGAGGGCCCGTTCACCATAAACAAACTTTAAAAAAAAAAAAATGGAAATTTCATCCTTCTGCTAAGAGAGGTTGTTAGACAAAGAGAGAGGAGAGAGTGAGATACTGTGTGTGTTTGTGTGTGTGTGTGTGAGAGAGAGAGAGAGAGAGAGAGAGAGAGACGAGGAGTTGAGATTTAGTGGAAATGGAGAGAATGGAAAGAAAATTATTCACTTAACTGAACCTTTATATTTATCAAATTGTCTTCGGTGGAGACATTACTTTTTCTGAACAATGTCAGCTACTAGTAATACTATCTATACTATACTGCTTCTTCAGTATTACTGAATCAGACATATGTGTATTTTGGAATAGGTCAGTCCTCCTTTACCCCAGGGTCATCTGTCCCACTCCCATTCTGACAGACTCTGCAACTTAGTTTGTAACTGGCCAGTTGTAACAGTTTATCTACTATGGGGCTGGTTTGACATGATGACTGCCATATGAGCATCACTTGTCCAGATTTTAATTGTCACAGCTCACATTATTTGCTGCTTTTGATGGTTGTAGGTTTATTCAATTGTGTCCTGCAGAGTCCTATAGGCTCCCTCCAAGCACCAGGCTCACAATGTCAATCAAGGCAGTCCTTCAAATAAGACTCAAGATTCTGTTTTAACATTGCCTATTCCATGCCTCAGAAGTTTTGAGAAATACATTTTAGTAGTGTTGTAGTAATATTAATGTAGTAGGAGTGTTGAGTGTTAAATAAAAATGACTACTAAGGTGTAATTTGAGAAACTTTGTGACCAGGCTGCATTTGTTTCCTACTTGAAGACTGTCTATGTCCCTTAGTGTTATGTCACACATTCTTTTGGCTTGATTGGTTTTAGGTCAATTTAATGCCAACATTTAGATCTGTACTTGATGTTGATAACACCCTCTGAAATTACAAAATGAATGGTAAGGTTCCAGACTGATAAGTTTAGCAAATAAGTCTAGCGTTGCCAGGCTACAGTGGCGGTTTAATCTTAAACATATATTTGGGAACTGGCTCATTTTAAAGATAGAACGGTTATGCCGAATCACAGAATAAGGTATTATTATCCTGCAATTTCTAATAATATTCTTATTAGCAAGAATAACATGACAACACTTTTTTTCTTACTGTACATGTTTTTTCCTCATCAATATCACCTTTGTCTGTTTAAAAACAGGTTCATTGCTGGGGAAATATATACAGAAAGTTGTGTCAGAAGCAGCTTTTGGGTAATCTACTTCATAAAGTTGTGGGGAAGTGAAGTGTGACTATGTCTGCAAGAGATGGGACTGGCATCCAACAGAAAACTGAACGTGACTTTTTGGTATTCTGAAAATGAAAACCAGAATTAAACAAATATCCAACTGATTGTTGATATTTATAATCTTAGTACTACAAGTGGTTTTAAAATGATTTAGCATTCAATATGTTTTAATTGTATAAAAGATATGTGTATAAAGCAGGAACATGAAAATTCTGACATGGTGCATTCATGTGATAGTGAAAGACTTTAAGATTTCTACAAACTCAAGATATGAGAGTTGTTTTGATGATGTGAGGTACAATAATCTGTAATAACCGTAATACCGTTTCTATGATGTTGGCCCCCGAATGTTGTGTGATCAGCAAACCTCTCATCAGTGAACTGATGTACCTGATGTCCTGCTGCCGACACATATTGTCCATGTTGTTTCTGTCAGTATGTTCAGGATCCAGCTACAAAGGAAGGTGTTAAAGCCCAGCAGGGAAGTAATGGACAGCATTCTATCCTAAATGTCTATAATGTCCAGGGGTCTCATTCAGAAAAAAAATGTCAGGGAATTCACACTAACTGTTTGTGTACAAATGAGTTAATTAAATGAAAAAACAAAACAAAACAAAAAAAACCTTATGATCTATAAACCTTAGCGTACACTACACAGTGCATAATTTCCTTTATAAATCCCAATTCCCAGTCAATGCTACAATACATTCTCATGTTGCATCAAAGCATGTTCCTCTGTCTCCTGATAGAATTGTGTTTCCTACAAAGCCACCCAATTGTGCAGGTTCAGGTTAGAGGACCTTACCACACATATCTATGGTGAACATCAACACAACGCCAGATAAAATAAGGTCAGGTAAATATAATTAGGGCCCGAGCAGGGAACCTGCAAGGACCCTATTGTTTTTCAAAGGATTCTTTATTTTTTTATCTATTTATTTTTCTTCAGACAAAATTATTGCATTTTTCACTGCCTGAACATACCCCAAAACTCACCAAACTTGGAATAAAAGTCACACCTGGAAAATGAAATGAAAAATGTTATAATCTATTGTCGTCCTGAATTTCCATCACTAGGTGGCGCTGTTATTACGGAAAGGTTAATAGGTTAATAATGGCCATATACTTTGTTGCACATTCAAAAACCTTATATCCATGTGTTCAGTGAATTGTGCTGAGACTCGTGGTATAGGCCACGCCCATTTCTGCCGCCGTTTTTTTCTAAACTTGGCACACAGCATCTATGGACCCTCCTGACAAAAAGTTATCAAAAGACTTGTAATAGAAAATTCAGTTTTTAGGTTAATAAATAATAACTTCCTGCAGATTTGTTCAAAACAGGAAGGGTTGCATATCTTGACAATGGTGTGTTTGGCTGACATGAAACTTAGTATACTACTTTAACATGAGGCCCTGAGGGTCTCTGCAAAATTTTAGGCAATGACCACAAGATGGCGCCCTTTAAATTTAAATATTTTATAGCGCCACATCCATAGACATATAAAGGGTAGACGCCGCAACGGCTGCCGGGCAGTGAGAATTGCGGCGGCCATCTTGGGGCGGTCATTCTACGAGTTGAATGAACGTAAGCTACTGAGAAGAACGAAGAAAAGAGAATAATAAATACGTTTGAGTTGAGAAGCAGGGAGAAAAGATGCCGCAGCATTGCACAGCTTATTCCTGCTCTAATCGCCGGACTTTATTGAACAGGACTCGGGGGATTACTTTTCACAAGTAAGATTTAACATTACTATTTGTTGTCTTTTGTAACGATTTTCCGCCATACGTATCAATTTTTACAAATCAGTTTTCTACCACCCCAGTTAGTTTAGAAACATCTTTTTAAGGTCAAAATGCTACGTTGCGTTACTTTAATAATACATACAACAGATCATCTGATTGTAGAATAGTTTTGCAAACATGCGTTTTTAACTTGTGTGAAACTCTGGTGAGTTTTGTAAATGTGTAAATATGGTTTGGGGTGGGGATGTGTTATGTTCTGTTAAATTGAGAATGTATCTTTACATTACGTTTTCATTACATGTTATTCTCTCTGCTTTGTTACACAAGTCTGAGCATGTAACCCGCGTGAAAATCAGTTTCTATATCAGAGTTACGATTGATTAAATGCGCTGACACCTAATCGCGCCTGCTGAACAGATTACACTGAGTGGAACGGGTGACCGCCCCAAGATGGCCGCCCCAATTCTCATCAGCGCCAACAGGCAGCAGCGTTCGACGTGGCGTCTACCCTTTATATGTCTATGGCCACATCGGTCAGGCGGATTGACACAAAACTTTGTATAATCATTGCCACTGCCCTCTTGAGGATATCTGTCAAAGGACCTACCAATCCGCCACTAGGTGGCGCCCTGATGCCAGTTTAAAATTATATTTGGCCCTGTGCCCACAGCATAACACTTATGGTAATGAAATTCATGGGGGTGGTATAGACTAGCCTCTGCAACTTACACACCAGCAGGTGGCGCTATTTTCCATGTGAAAGCGTTTTTGGCCCATAAGTCACAAACCTTATATCTACATATTCCCTGCATTCAGCTTAATTATTTGGAGTAGGCCACGCCCACGTTCGAGTTAACTTTCTATTCGCAAAATCGCAAAAAATGAAAACGCAAATGAAAAACCTACTATTTCAAACTCCTCCTAGGCAATTTGACCAATTTGCACTAAACTTTGCGTGAACCATCTATGGACCCTCCTGACACAAAGTTATCAAAAAAAATTTGATAGTCCATAAAACGCCCGAAATTTAACACAACAAATACCTACATATTGTGTTGAAAGCAGACATTCTTACAGAATACTGCAAGAATGTTCAGAACTGTGTTCCATGTACTGATGAGGCTTTGTGTTAAATTTTTGTGCAAATCGGCCAATAGGTGGCGATCTGGTCGCAGTCTAATTGGTTTGAATGGAAAGTAAATGGGAAAATCTTAAAATCCTCTTCAAAACTCATCCACTTTCAACCTCTTGTTGTGCCTCATGCTTTGAGCTACAGATACCATTCCACCTCCTTTGAGTTTCTTCCTTAAACTATTTCATCACATTATGCCTTGTGTGGACATTTTCTTCAGCCAGATCAAGAAGCGGACCATCAACTCAGTCTTTGTCCTGGGAATCATGCAGCAGTACATGAACTTTTTCTGACTTCAGTGTACATTATTTAATATTAGCCGGAGCAGGCCACCAAATTATAAAGGAACAGCTTCTTCATTGCAAGGCATCGCATGTGGAAGCCCTGACGGCAGCATGCCCCATGGTGCGTGGACTGCGAGGGCCCATTCAACGCTGCTTGCAGCTTAAATTTAATGCTGTATTTTTATCAGCTCTGATTACCTTTTTGAATGTTAATATTTAATCATAAAACTATTTTATGGTTACTTAAAACTAAATGACAAATTTGAAAATCAAAAGCTTACTAATTGTTAATGACCTTGCTGGGCCCAACTGCAGTACCTTCACTGCCCACACACTTTGGGAATCACTGGTCCAGAGAGTGGATATTGGCTAATATCTGGTCGGCTTGAGTTACCCATAAGCGCTGTATGGACTGTCAAACACCTGTCTCATTTTATCCCTCTCTTGCTTGCCGTTGCGGCTGTGCCAGGCAGTGTAGGGACTTTGCACAATAGTCTGAGTCTACACGGCTTCTCTGTCAGTGGAGCTGATAGAAATGGTTTGTAGATGTGTCTAGTTACTTCTTTGATATGTCTGTGTCCAGAGGGTCTTATGTTTGTAGGTCAAACAGGAAGGACAGACGTTACATTTATTTAACAAATATCAATGTAGAAATTAATATTCGTAGAGAAAGCCAGAGAGACTGCTGCATCTGTGTAGGCTGACATTTTGATGTTAAAAAGGGTTCCTTTTTTCTTTTGGAAATATCTTTAGCCATGAGAACATCTTCAACAGTTGATATTTAGGTAAATCACCTTGTTTGCTCAAAGTTGAAGTGAAATGTATCCTTGGAGCAGGTCTAATTTTTTTTAAGGTCATGGCTTTACGTGGGCTTAAAGCCAGACAACAAGGGTTTAACCTTTCCTGTCAAATGTTTTTGTATTGCAAAGTCATACCACATATTGCCTGCCTATGGAGAAGAACAGAACAGAGCAGAATAGAATAGATTGATTCCTTGTGGTTAACACACAGTACAGACACAGTGTTTATAATTCTCGTTCCAGCAGCAGTCTTTTCAATAAACAGCCTGACAACTTGATTTATTGCTGCAGTTCACCACAGTCAGTTAACATTGCTCTTCTCTCCCTTTCTATCTTTGGGGAACACTACCACTACATCTGATACACATTGCACTCAACAAGCAGTGCACTCACGCCATTCCATAAAAACCTTAGACTTTAGATTTTAAACTGAAAGATTGTGAAAAAGCTGAACCCAAAACCTCATTTATTACAAACATACCTGAGGGAAATACCTCAGGGATTTTAGCTGATTTTGATTTTGAAACAAAATCGACCGAAATTAAGTCACAATCTCGAACTTCGTATTAAAAAATGGAATCGTCGATGCTGCCACACCCCTATGTCAAGTCCGATCGGCTTGCCAAGTGGAAAAAAGTGAAGCGCTGCGAGTCAACCTCCTCTAACTTAGCAGCTAGCTAAGCCAGTAGCTATTAGCTACAGCCAGCCAAGCGATAGCATGGTGTTACACCATTCCTGTTTGGCTCCCGCACCATGTTTGGGCAGTACAGGGGAGATGATTTCCTCCAGGGCTGAAGTCTGTGTTTAGCTTCCGGATGAACTCCTTTCACATATTAAGCTGATCAGGAAATAATACCAGGGAGCTTTGCTGTATCTTGAGGAGCCGTCGCCTTTATTCACAGCCAAACTGCAGCCGATTTTGTACACTTTTGTACACAGTTGCCGTCTCTACTACTGCTACTCCTTTTGCTTCTCCTTCTTTTCCCCTTCATTCACTGTCTGCAGGTATGCTCACTCTTGCTTGCACACTCACACCTCACACACCTTACGCACACACACCTCCTAAAAGGGGTAATATCGTTCTTAGAACAATGGCTACAACTACAAATGCAGGAGACCCATTTACAGAACTTGAACCCCCTCCTCTTTCACTGAGGTCGCAGGTGTCGAAGTATTTTAGATTTCCAGCGAGTTATGTTGACAATGTTCAGGTTGTCGACAAAAAAAAAAAAAACACAGTTTGCAAGCTCTGCAGAAACTAGATGGCAGGTAATTTAGTTTAAGTTTCCAGTTGACTGAAGATATGTTATCGTTACATTATATTGTTAATAAATGTTTTAAATTTGACAATATAGTGTGGTACATTGCGAACAAAGGTCAGATATTATATTGCATAGAAGGCTTGTCTAAAAATCTTATAGCAACCTGTGCTTTAAAAAAATAAATGTAAAAACTGAGAATCAAATCGAACCGTGACCTTAGAATCGAAAATATAATCGAATCAAGGATTTGGAGAATTGTGACACCACTACTTGAAACTAACGAAAGCAAGCTCTATGGACTTCCCCACAATGACTTCAAGGAGCAGCAAGGGAGAACTGATAACTTTAGTTCCATTTCACACCAATATGCCTATAGTCTTTGGGAGTTTGCACTGGTACAAGATCCCTACCTGCAAATCTACATGACAATACGTTGAATGTACCCAAAGTGAACTGATGTAGGATATACAGTACACTGATCAGCCAAAACATTTAAACCACCTTCTTAATACAGGATTGTTCAAGTTGCCCTTGTGCAGCCGGAAGAGCTCTGACCTGTCATGGCATTGTCAAAAGACCTCTGGAGTTGTCCTGTGGTGCTTCCATGGATGGGCCTTGTTCTAGCACGTCCCACAGATGCTGGATGGGATTGGGATCTGGGGAATTTTGAGGATGGTCTCTGTTCTGTTCCTCATGCTGTTCCTGAGCAGTTTTTGTAGTATGTTGGGGGCACATTGCTCCTGCTGGGGGACAACTTCCATCGGGGGAATGGCATTGTCATGAGAGGGTGTACTTGGTCTATAACAGTGTTTGGGTGGGTGGTGTGTGTCTAGTGGCACACATATGAATGTACGGCCTAAGGTTTCCAATCAGAACCTTGCACTTCAATGATATGATTGATGTTACTGACATCACCTGTCAGTGGTTTTAATGTTGTGGCTAATTGGTATACAGTACCATATAAGATATGAGCCTCTGAAATCAAATGTACAGGAAAAGGTTGTAACATCATTCAGACATTTCTAGAGCTCCATGAAAAATGACTCTACATCCCTGACTCTGTCTGGCCCAGTATTGTAACCAGTCAAAGACTGTAAGTCCCAGTATGGGCTTGCAAGTTGCTGTCTAGAACAATACAAAGTCTTAGCAGTAATAGACTGATTTCACATGTGATGTCACAGTATATGGTGTAAGCCTGCATTGAACAAGCACTGTCAAGTATGTCTGTATGCACGCTTGTGTCCATGTAATTTCTTTTTTCTTTCTTTCTTTCTTTCTTTCTTTCTTTCTTTCTTTCTTTCTTTCTTTCTTTCTTTCTTTCTTTCTTAATTTGACTTAATATGACTCTTCCTTGGTGGTCGCATCTATTGAGCAATGTTTCATGTTTGAAGTCTAGTCATTATCAAAATCACATTACCCATTCTATCTTGTTGGATAGGGCTACTGTATGGGGTCTGTGTGCGATGTACTGTCTCGTCTTTAGGCCAATGCAATTAGCAGTCTGACCTTGTGGCACAAGGCAGCGCCAGCTCTGCTACTGACCCCTAATGACCTCACAGCCCTATGTATGTGTGTCAGCAGTGGGAAGGTTATTATGCTGTTGATGGGAGCTTTGATATTAGGTCGGAAAACAAAAATGAGCAGAAACATAGCATCTGTGTTTACATCTTACTGTCAGTTGGTTCTTTTTTTCCATGGCCTAACATAGAGACAGAAAAGACAGACAACTAAAACTTCACATTGTCAGAGTGAGAATTGAAACACGTCATGGAGCGTGTTACGGCACATGCAGTAAAAACCTCTGGGACATTCAATTCTTTTGCAAAAGGCTGTTTCTTAACCAGCAGACAGAGGAGACTACAGGAGGTGGCAGCAGAACATCAGCCCAAACATGGCCTTTTGCAACGGTGTTAGGCTAAAATAAGAACAATACCTTCAATTGGCAGTGCCAGAAGCACACCAACAGCCACCTGGCCTTAAAAGAGGTAGGAGCACACAAAGAGACAAGCTGACCAGGTAAAGGCTTTTCCTGCATTCCATCACAATGTCTGTGGTTGATGACAGAAACAACTTTGCCATCACAAAATGCAAAGCCACCTCACTGAAAAATGCACATGCATCTCAGGAAAACCCAGCATCCAGCATAGCCCACTCACACCCCAACAATAGCACATCATGTTATGACTGCTGTGGCTGAGATTACATATCTATAATTGGACAGTGAGGATGTTCTCAAATTCATTGTGGGCTACATATGAAGTAAACATTTGAAGTTGTCCAACTTTATCTGGATTCAGACATAAAGGAAGACAAGAACATGGTTATATTTCCAGCGAAATTAGTAATTCAGTGTCAATTGGCCATTTTCCCCACACGTACCTCATACATACACATATGTGGGTGTGTCACAAAGCCCTGCAGAGGAAGTGATGCATGTTAAATAGAAATCATGCATTGTGAAGACCTGTTAGTCACAAAGCTGATTGATGATGGATTTGAAACAAAGATCAAAACATATGCAAAAATATTACATTCAAGTATAAAAGAGACAGCCACATTAGCAAATCTGAATGACCCCCGTCAATTTCTGTAAAGTATTTTCACTATAGTCTTCAGCTAGAGTGAAAATCTGTAATTCTCAGATGTGGTACTGCTCCTAGTTCCTGTTCTAGAGAAAGCAAACATAAGTCAGCAAGTACATTCAGATTACCGGCTGTGACAACTGCTTACGCTGAACTTTTTAGAAAAACATGTAGCTGTCATTACATTATTGTAACTATGACATAAAGAAGATGATAGCAAAATGAGGTTGTAACAAGTGAGCAACATCGGCAAAAATCAGTGGCTCACAACCGTTAGCCAATGAAGTTAACTCAGTTTGACCCTATGATTCACTCCACTGAAGTTTGACAGCTCAAATAGCAACTATCTTTAGCCCAGTGTCTGTGACTCTGTGTGTCTGTGTGTGCGTCCTGTCTCCGGCTTGGCCTGAGGCATGTTGTTGCTTACTTCATTAAGGCATGACAGAATCGCCAGACCACCACTGCAGACACACATGCACACACTGCAGCCTATTGTGCTGTGTGACAGCCCTACCACAGTGATTAGTGTCCAAGTCTTTTATGTCAGAAAATACCCAAAATGTCATTGAGAAGTCTTTGTGAAGCCCATACAGAGAACCTAAAGCCCAGATGATCATTTCTCTTCGTTAGTGTTTGTTATTAACATGCAGCCTGCAGACACACAAGTACTCCCTGTGCGTGGCCTTGAATAGCAGTGCATTACAGCAAATTAGCTTCATCGTCCACGTAGACAGACAGTCAAGAGTCAATCCAGTCTTTACCTGAGAAACTAGAAATAGTGCTGAAAAATTTAGTTGCTATTTGTTTTTATTTGTTCATCCATGCATTTATACATGCTTTGAGTCTTTTCTATACATTTGTTGGCTTGGCTTATCCTGGCCAGTCAGTGAGGCAGTGACAACAGGGCCACCAACTATCAAATGACTGGCTATATATTCTACACAACAAAAGTCGCCAATACTTGGTTATATAAAAGGAAATGTTGGGATTTGATGAGCAATTCTAAAACGTTAACCCTACCAAGAACTGAACACAGAGACACTTAAATGCCACTCTTTCTGGTCTCCTACTGGCTGGCTGTGGTCAAAAGACCTCACAGCAGCCCTCTTGGAGGTGGGGCATGATTTGGCCCTACTGTAGAGAGGGTCCAAGGCCCATTTCAGCAACATTTCAGTCGTGACTCTCCCCTCAGCCTCACAGAGAATATGCACCAATTCTATTTTTGACATTGAACTGCACAGAGCAGATCAAGCCAAACAGGAGGTTAAAAGAAGAAAGGCATAGTGCATCCAGTCATCAAAATCACCAGGGGCCAAATGTATAAAACTCTGTGTATGTTCAGATGTAGAAATCTGTTTAAACACAAAATGGGACACATGCATACTCAGTCTTTTTTGTCAGATTTACCATCCCCACAATTCACCATAAATGGTTCTAAGTAAACCCCCAGTTACCTGGTTTGCATACAATGGACCAGAATGTAGTTTAGTATTGAGGAGAAATGTAGTAATAAGTAATATGTAGTAATTATAATTAAGTATCATATACTTAATTAGTAAGTATAAGAAAAAGTAATAAATGATCAAATTCACAGATGAAAAGAATATTATTTGGAGGCTTCAGTTCTGGCTTTAGCAACAAAATGAACAAAGTGAAACAGCAGAAAGTGACAGAAGGGGGTGAATGCCGGAGCCACAGACTTTGGAGGAGTTCATCAAAAAGTGGTCTGATTTCAAGCAACAGGCTAAGAGACGCATCTCTGCACACAGTGAGAGTGTGCGAGCTACTGTAGAAGGAGAGGGGATCCCTGGGTTCTCTCCACTTCTCATCATCACGGGCCAGAACATCAATACAGTCCCTAAAAACTTGCTCTAGCCTAAATTGTACATTGGCAATGTCCTTTAGCAGTGCCAAAGCAGCTATTGTGTCTGTGTAATCATAGTGAAGATTCTTTAAACTATAGATGGAATCCCAACACAATTAGTGAGCTCCAAATAAATTGTCGCCCTAATTCACACTTTTCTTATCATTTCTGCCAACTTGCACCATCACAATAATCAGACTGTATGCATGGTACGCATGGCCTTAAAGATGTGTACCAGTACACACATTCCCTCCCTCTGTGAATTTCTGTACATCTGGAAATCTGCTTGGAAAGTGGCTTAAGTAAAATATTTTTGTGTGCACATTGTTTATATATCTGGCCCCTGGTTCAAAGTCGGGATCTATGTGGCCAACCCAATCACTGAAGAAGCACAAAAAACTAGGAAAACTGATGAAATAAATGCAATCTGAGTGAGTCAGCAATATCAGTCAGGCATGATGCTACACTCCTAAAACATTCTCAGTGGGAGATGAAAATATATGGAGGAATGAGCAAAACAGTATCACTTATGACAGGCAACAGAGACATTCCCAGTGGACTCATGGGTACACTGCAGATTTTTGGTACAGGAGTGATGGTGGCTGTCAAGTAAAAGCACTCACCAGTGACGGTGACTAATAACGTCGACCAGCTATGCCCATACTTTGATTACACAGAGCCTAGGATGTAATTAGGGATGTAACGGTTACCAGTGTCACAGTAAATCACAGTAAAATTCCCGACGGTGAAGGTTACCATTTAAGTTTTAATTACAAGTTTTCTCTGACTGATTTGCTGTTGTCACCAAACTGCCGTAAAATCATGCAAACTGACCAGATAGTGGTATAACAAAACAAAGCTGATCCATGATTTGGCACGTTATCTGAACCACTTTTTAAAGTCAACCTAATAATTCCCCAAATGTTGATGCAGAGCTGCAGTGAGGAGAATTTCAGACAAACACGTACTGAGTGGACTGAGTTAGTGAACGCAAACTGACTGAGATGACTGACTTTCATCTCAGCTCCATTCACATTCACTTCATTTGACGAATCAGATTGACCGAGTCCATTGCAGATGACAGATGAGCAAGCAGACAGAGAGACAGACAACCAATACATAAGTAATATCAAAAATGTATAATACTTGTGGATTATTTGTAGAAGAGACCATATATAAAGAATAATATAAAATGGTGAACATAAGTGTCTAGATAGAGATAAGAGCCAAAATAGAGTATTCATAATTAATTTAACAATAATCCTTTTTGTTTTGATCAGCAACCTAATTTGCACAGTTTTGATACTTTATACTTATTTGATATTGATTTTTCATAGTTTTGTTAAGGTTTTGGATTTGGACTATGTCAATATGTAATAAATCTATTTAAATTTAAATATTGGTGAATTTTTTTTCAATTTATCAGTGTATCAGTGTTTTTTCAACATTTTGAAGATATTTCAAAAAGACCATGGTATACTGAAAACGTGATAATTTTGGTCACTATTACCACAGTGTGAAATTTGCATACTGCTATATCCCTCGGTTATGAGATCCCGCAGCTTTATTCATATTCATCAGATATGAAAGCTTTACAGGGAGTCATAAACACATCCCAGAAGATCAAAAAAACATATCTGCCTGCCCTGGAACACATCAACAGCTCCTGTTGCCTACAGAAGACATCGTGCATCTATGAAGACCCATCTTACCCCATCCATTGATTGTTTGTCTTGCTGCCGTCAAGAAAGTGTTACAGGTCCATTAAAGCGGGCACCACAAGATCAATGAGCAGTTTTTGCCTTACAGCCATCATCACCCTCAACTAAGGAATGAAAAAAAATCCCCATAGACACCATAGACAATATTCATACTGTGCAATACCCTCCTAATACTTATTCTGTGCAATATTCACACCTGTGCAATATTCTATGTTTGGAGTATGTGCCAGTGATGGGGACGTCTGCAACTTGGTCTCAAGATGCACTAAACTGGACATACACAGAGACTTGATACTGGACTTGAATTTACAATTTTGGACTAGTGAGCAATCTTTGTTTTAATTCACCAGAATTAAAACAAAGATTGCTCACCAGAGCTCACCGCATGAATGGATGGGCTGGAGGAAAGGGACGGGAAAATTCCACTGTGCAGTCTGCTCTGAATGGTTGTATGTAAGCTTATGAACTTGAAGTTTGAGTAAGCCATTTAGACTCTTGAACATGTAAAATATGTGCTATAGCCAGGAGCAGTGGTACTAATATAAGGGATTGTTATCTTGTCTTTTTTGGCTGTCGCAGTCCATTCTGAACGACCTGGTGCTCTTCTTGGGTTACACTCCTCCTCCAGAGCCACTCTTTGCTGCCTGAGTGTCTCTGGGCTAAAGAGATATGACAGGCTGGGTGTCTGAAAGGCCGGCTGCCCTTCAAGGATCATGAGCAGCAAAAGGTGCCTTGCTGAAACCAACAATTCCTGTGTCCAAGCTCTGCACATCTGAGGGGCAGTCTGCCATGTATACACCCAGCCTGTCCCTGGCCTGTTCCCTCAGTTTAGGCCCAGAGCCTAAACTGCGAGTTCACTTGGCTAGCTGAAGAGGACGATGTGTTTCTTGGGGAGAGTACAGCTGGCAGTCCGCCATACTATCACCACTGCTGACTGTTTTGCTGTTAGCTGGATACATTTATTTACAGCAATAAATCTGCTTTTTAGTCTAGTGATATGGCAACTGATACATCTGGATCTCTTGCCATATGGCAGAAGGCTGAAAAAGCTGCTGGAAAGGTTGCTGTTTATTCATATACTGTACATGGTGATGCTTGGTAGATGAGCTCCAGTGATGTTCTGTGCTGTTTTAATCACCCACTGCTGAGCCCTCCTATCCTGAGCTGTGCCTTTGCCAAACTAGGACAGTTCATGATATTTCCAGCCAGGATACATTTTCTCACTTCTCTATACATGTTGACAAGATAGCACTCACACTGGTGATCATGAAATGTTTTGAGAAATTGGTCCTGAATCACATCAAAGCAAGCCTGCCTCCATCACAAGATCCACACCAGTTTGCTTACAGGACAAATAGGTCCACAGAGGATGCAATCACCATAGCAACTCACACAGCAATGACCCACCTGGAAAATCCACACAGCTACATGAGGATGCTCTTCATAGACTTCAGCTCAGCATTTTACAAGATCATCCCGAACATCTTAATCCATAAACTTCTGGACTTGGGCCTCTCCTTCTTCACCTGCGCCTGAGTCAAGGATTTTCTCATCAATCAACCTCAGTGCGTCAGACTTGGCCCCCACAACTCCTCCTCTATCACCCTAAGCTCTGGCATGCCTCAGGGCCCAGTGCTCTACTCCCTGTACACCTACGACTGCACACCAGTCCTTCATCAAATTTGCTGATGACATAACAGTCATGGGGCTCATCTCAGGAGGAGATGAAACAGCATACAGAGATGAGATAAAGCACCACGTAGCATGGTATTCAGTGAACAACCTCTCACTGAACACCACAAAAACCAAAGAGATCATCATAGACTTCAGGAGGAAATGCAACGTCATCCCAGCCCTGCTCTGCATCAATGGAGTCAGCATGGAGAGAGTAGAGTCCTTCAAATTCCTGGGACTTCTCATCTCTGAGGACCTCTCCTGGTCTGCCAACACCTCTGCCACCATCAAGAGAGTACAACAGAGACTCTACTTTCTCAGACTGCTCAGGAGGAATGACACAAAGATGAAGATGTTGGTGTCCTTCTACTGGCAACCATCGAGAGTCTGCTGACGTAGTGCATCTCGGAGTGGTACAAAGGCTGCTCTGCTGCAGATAAAAAAGCTCTGCAGAAGGTCGTCAAAACAGCAGAACAAATTATTGGCTGCCCTCTGCCCTTTCTGAAGGACATCGCCACGTCCCGCTACCTCAGTATAATGTTTAAGATCCATCAAAAGAAGCACCAACAGATACAGAGACAGTTTTTTTCCATCAGCCATCCGCACACTTAACACCAAAAAGCACTAAAAATACATGGTCAAGAATTTGCAGAATAAGCTCAATTTTTTAAAAGCTGAAAAGGCAGAAAAGCTGAAAAGTTGAAGGTTTTGATAGATGAACAATTTCCCCAGCTGAACATAAAGCTGAATGTTTAAAAAAACTGAAACAACAGAAAGATTAACATTTTAAAAGGCTGAAAAAGATGAAACATAACCCTAACCCCACTACATATTTTCATACTATTACTACAATACATATTTTCATTTATTTAGACATATGATTATTTTTAATAGAACTCCAGATTCTCACTGAAACCTAGACATGTAATCTAAAGACATTTTAATTTCAGCCAAACTATTATGCTGAGAGCTTTGAAATGTATATGGTACATATAGAATAGAAGACAGCGCTTCCATACCAAAAATTGCACATGTAGGTGGCGTTATAATGGATGCAATTGTGTTTTTGCCAGTAACTACCACATTTTAAATAAACCAAGGCAAACAGGTCCTAGGTGACGGGTCAGACTAAGATTGGTTCCAATGCCCCTGATGACAAGAATAAAAACAAGGTCGTTCACGTCGCCCGGAACGGCCCCACCCTGGAGCCAGGCCTGAGAGGCAGCAAGCTGGTGTGGGCTTGCTTATAGCTCCCCAACTCAGCCGCCATGTTTTGAAGTTTTCCCTGGTGAACGAGAGGGTCGTTTCCCTTCGCATTCGTGTCGGGGATAGGTCTCTCACTGTTCTCCACTTCCTCCACTTCCTCCACTCTGCAGCATCGCGTGGCAGTCGGGGACAGTGCCTCTGGACTGGCAGACCGGGGTGGTGGTCCCCCTATTCAAAAAGGGGGACTTGAGGGTGTGTTCCAACTATCAGGGGATCACACTCCTCAGCCTCCCTGGGAAAGTCTACTCCAGGGTGTTGGAGAGGAGAATTCGGCCGATAGTTGAACCTCAGATTCAGGAGGAACGATGCAGTTTTTGTCCTGGCCGTGGAACACTGGACCAGCTCTATACCCTCCACAGGGTGCTCGAGGGTTCATGGGAGTTTGCCCAACCAGTCCAAATGTGTTTTGTGGACTTGGAGAAGGCATTTGCCGGTGTCCCTTGTGGCATTCTGTGGGAGGTGCTCCAGGAGTACGGGGTCGAAGGCCCTCTGCTAAGGGCTGTATGGTCCCTGTACAACTGGAGCAGGAGCCTGGTTCGCATTGCTGGCAGTAAGTTAGACCTGTTCCCGGTGCATGTTGGACTCCGGCAGGGCTGCCCTTTGTCACCGGTTCTGTTCATTATATTCATGGACAGAATTTCTAGGCGCAGTCAGGGGCCGGAGGGGGTCTGGTTCGGGAGCCACTGGATTCCATCTCTGCTTTTTGCAGACAATGTTGTCTTGTTGGCTCCATCGAGCCAGGACCTCCAGCATGTTCTGGGGTGGTTTGCAGCCGAGTGTGAAGCAGCTGGGATGAAAATCAACACCTCCAATTCTGAGGCCATGGTTCTCGACCAGAAAAATGTGGCTTGCTCCCTCCGGGTTGAGGGGAGTTCTTGTCTCAAGTGGAGGTGTTCAAGTATCTTGGGGTCTTGTTCGCGAGTGAGGGAAGGATGGAGCGTGAGATTGACAGGCCGATCGGTGCAGTGGCCGCAGTAATGCGGTTGTTGTATCGGTCTCTCATGGTGAAGAGAGAGCTGAGCCGAAAGGCGAGGTCTTGTTTACCGGTCAATCTACGTTCCTACCGTCACCTATGGTCATGAACTTTGAGTCATGACCGAAAGAATAAGATCCCGGATACAAGCAGCCGAAATGAGTTTCCTCCACAGGGTGGCCGGGCGCTTCCTTAGAAATAGCGTGAGGAGCTCTGTCAGCCGGGAGGAGCTCGGAGTAGAGCTGCTGCTCCTCCACTTTGAGAGGAGCCAGCTGAGGTGGCTCGGGTATCTTTATTGGATGCCCCCGAACACCTTCCTTGGGAGGTGTTCCTGGCAAGCCCCACCGGGAGGAGACCCCGAGGAAGACCCAGGACACGCTGGAGTGACTATGTCACTTGGCTGGCCAGGGAACGCCTTGGGATCCTTCCGGAGGAGCTAGAGGAAGTGTCAGGGGTGAGGGAAGTCTGGGCATCCCTGCATCAGACTGTTACCCCCGCGACCCTGCCCCGGATAAGCAGAAGAAAATGGGTGGATGGATGGATGGACATCCACATTATATGTCAAGTGCATGTAAAGCTCATGCCTGAACACTTAACTTTGCCTAAAATACAAATAAAAGCTCATTTCTACAATTGGGAGCATGCTTACATACATTCCAACACCCCCACTTGCTCTCAAATTTTAACAAAGAAAGGAACATCATGAAGCTCTCTCTATTTTGAATCATGTACATTTTTACATGCATGGCTGATCTTCAAACATTAACTTTGCAAACTTAATTAAATCAATCACATTTGCTACCATCATCATAACCATTTGCTGTCTGTCATTCACAGCTGAGCTTAAAAATGACACTTATGTCAACATGATTACACTTTAGTATTGTACCCTTGTTATCCTCATAAAACTTAGGTGGTGTGTACAGACATCCGTCAATACCTTCTAGTAGTTGTACAAGGTACATAAACTGAAAACCTGATTGCTCGCATTGCAGTTGAACTGTCTTTTATAGATGCTGCTGCAGACACTTGCAGAAACACAGGATGTGTGTGTGATTGTGTGCGTCAGTCTGGAGACACTACTCAGGTCAGGGTCTCAAAGTAATAGCTTAAAGCTGTGCTCTCTATCTCCCTCTTACACACAAAACCAAACACACACACACACACACACACACACACACACACACACACACACACAGTGGTAGTAGTGGTGTTATTATTGGAATTGCGCTGCCAGTTTGTCTGTGTGTCAACCTCATTCCGCCCTTAAATCTGACTGGACAGCTAAGTGTTGCAACAGCCAATTACAGCACAGAGATAGCCAGCTTTAATGTCAGCTGGTATTAGCAAATGGGTTAGGTGGGGGGGTCACCTTAGTAACTGTGCACCGCCCCCCCCCCCCCCCCAAAAAAAAAAAATGACTATCACAACAATATCAACATGTCTAAATTGTCCTCATTTTCCTTTTCTTGCTATTTTCTGCTTCTGCCATCAATACGTATAGCTGTTGCTCAATTCCTTACCATGTATAAAAACTTTAAGCATTACATTATTGTGGTTTGCAGTATACAACATTATCTGTGTTGGTAGTATGATACTGCATTATGTACTGCTCTTCATAGTGTGTCACTACTTATCAATCAATGTATTTGATGATTTTTTATTTTTTATTTTTTATTTTTTTTACTAACAGTAGACATAAGATGTGATCATGGTAAAAAAAAAGTATCTTAGAAAAATATCTCCACATTTCTGATTCAAAAACATATATAATGGTGGGCTTAGTAGACATTACAGTAACATCTCCTCACGATAAGATAACTGTCCATTCTGTGTGTGCACTGAAAAGAAATTGCTTTTACACAGCCCATGGGGAACAAACAAAAAAATGGCTCGGACTGACCCAACCAGTCAGCAACAGCTGATGCTCTTGCATGAGACAAAGACAGGAGGCAGTGAGCAAGAGGGATGGTAAGGAGCCCTTGAAGATCAGAAGTTGAAGAAGTAAAGGGCATCGAGTGAGGGGCGTCTGTTACCCTGACCAATAGTAGCTCAAACCTGAATTTTGCACCTAGATGTGAAGAATGGGGAATTCTGGGACACTGAGTTCAGTTCAGAGACTATTTTGAAATCCACAATGGATGACTTCATCTGTGGGTCCCAACAAAAGTATAAGTCTATTAGCTTTTCAGCCTGTCACATGTGAGGCCATGCTGTTGGATGAGCTGAACACAATTTATGTTCACTTTAAAAATCTTGAATGAGAGGTGATTTGTGATACAGTACAGAATAGACACATTTAAAATCACATGTCACTCTCACAGGAAAGTGTCCCCACCTGCTTCAAGACAGCTACCATCATCCAAATTAAATGCATGATATGGTTAGCTTTAGGTCAAATAAATAATGTCATATGTCAGTAATTATGTAGCAGGTTATCATTTGAACCAATTGCAGCACACAGGAATAGTTGGAAACTAGAAAAATTGCATTTCCTGAGAAAATACAGTGTGAAATCTAATGGCTGAAATGATTTCGGAAATAGAACGTATTGCTGCAAATGCATAAAAATGGTCAAGAATTTGCAGAATAAGCTCAATTTTTTAAAAGCTGAAAAGGCAGAAAAGCTGAAAAGTTGAAGGTTTTGATAGATGAACAATTTCCCCAGCTGAACATAAAGCTGAATGTTTAAAAAAAACTGAAACAACAGAAAGATTAACATTTTAAAAGGCTGAAAAAGATGAAAAGTAAGAGGGCTGAAAGAGCTTAAAAAGGTGAACATTCAGATAGCTGAGAAGTTTAAGAAGCTGATTATGAAGCTGAATGTATGAAAACTCTGAAAAGGCAGAAAGATGAAGAGTTGAAAAGCTGAAAAGTTATAGACTGAAAGAGCATAAAAAGTTGAACATTCATAAAGCTGAATGTATGAAAAAGCTGAAATGTATGAGGGCTGAAAGGGCTTAAAACAAGGTGAACGTTCATATATCTGAACAATTTCTCCAGCTGATCATAAAGCTGAACATATGGGAAAAAAATGAAAAGGCAGAAAAATGAATATTTGAAAAAGATGAATATCTGAAAAAGCTGAAAAGCTGAAAAAGTAATTGGTCTGAAAGAGCGTAACAACTTTAACATATTGATAGAGAACAGTTTATCTAGTTGCTCATAAAGCTGAATGTATGGACAAAGCTGAAAAGGCAGAAAGCTTAATATCCGAAAAAGCTGAAAAGGCAGAAAGATGAATATCTGCAAAAGCTGAAAAGGCTGAAAAGCTGAAAAGGCTGAAAAGCTGAAAAGTAATTGGTCTGAAAGAGCTTTAAAAGGTGAACATTTTCAAAGATGAACAGTTTCTCTAGCTGCTCATGAAGCTGAATGTGTGAAAAGCTGAAAAGGCAGAAAGATGAATATTTCAAAAAGCTGAAAAGGCAGAAAAGATGACAAGTAAGAGGGCTGAAAGAACTTAAAAAGGCGAACAGTTTCACATATGCTGCACATATGCTGAAGCAGTAACAGAGCCAAAGTTGAACATGGGCACATAAGAATGAATGGGAAAACGCCTCCCAAACTCCTGCAATTTTTGAAAAAAAGTGTAATGGTTATTGCCAAAATATGTATTATTATTTATTTCTGTAGAGTGCAAAATGAGGGCACCAGAGCGAGAGACACAACAAGTACTGTCTGCTCTCCTCCAGAAATTTTGGCTCAAAATTAACATTGCGGTTTATGGGGGAGTTGCTGGAGTGCTTGTCGCTCTGGGGCTCCAACAGCCAAAAGTGTAAGTCCTACATCTGAAATAATACCATCAGCTGAAAGCCAACAAGATTTCCTACATATCTATTGTATATATGTATAAATTGTCCATGTGAAGTAAAAGATGTGGGATCCAAATCAAGCTGAAGAGAATTTTTTTCCCCAGTTTCTCTGGCTGCACATATGCTGGAACAGTAGCAGAGCTGTTGAAAATGTCCCCATAAGAGTGAATGGCAAAATGCCTCCCAAACTTCTGTGATTTTTTAAAAAAGTGTGCTCGCACTTTATTTTACAGTACGTTAATAAGACATAACGGGCCGGTTTGTCCTCTGCGCTTCCATTGTCACCTGTGTCATTTCCGGGTCGGAGGTTGTGTGCCTGACAGGTATGGCCGCGTGCTGCTTCACCTCGCTGCTCATTTTATTTCGATCATTATGATCAAGGCTGTGTGTTGTGTTGTAGGGTGATTGTGTGCTGTTCCATGCTCCCTGTCCCTGTGTGCGCTGCTGTGATTGTTTGGCGGCGGTGTCATCTCACTCTCTCTGCTGTGGTTGATGCTACTAGGTGGCTAATGCTAGTGTGGTCACAGGTAAGTGCTGGCAGCTGCCTGGAGTCCTTTTTCCTTCCCTCCTCTCGTGAGTGTATGAGTGTCTGTGCTACTAAAAAGGTATATAGCCTATATGATAACACGTAACCTAGTCATTTTAATATACTTAGCCAGTGCTAATGATTTTTCTCAATTAGGTGTGACTGTAGCCACCTCCTTGGGCGTTGTGTTTACTACATCCATATCGTTCATATTTGCTTTTTTGGGGGACTGGTGCCCTTTCTGTTGAATGAATGAGTGAATGAATGTGTGGATCCTGTTTCATTATTTTTGAGTGTGTGTTTGGGTTCACTCTGGATTTTGTTGTAATTCTTGTAAATCTCGTTAATAGAGTTATTTTGTAAATTAGGTAATTGAGTTTTGTTTTCTTTATTTATTTCTTTGGTTACACTTGGCAGTTGATACATTGTTTAAGCCTGTAATCTGTCCATTGTGGTTTTGTTAGGTTTTCTTTCTTTTATTTGTGTGTGTGTGTGCGTATATTTAAAACTTTGAACCACGTCTCTCGCCGTCTGAGTAACCACAAACCTGTGTTATACAAAATCTTTATCCAATTAGAAATCATACACAAATTCATCAGATACAAAATATGCTAGTTTGACGCTATTCTACCCTCAATACAAAATTATACATAATTATATGATATAATGCGACCAACATCGGCCTAAAGCTTAATTAGACGAATGTACATATTCAAATATGGCCATGGTTTTAAGACGTGTTGCACATACAATAACGTGTTCAGTGTAACACACAATGTTCTGCAGCTTATATGAGCAGTTCATTTGGCACACATAAACATGGTGTTCAGTTGCCATTATGATAACAAAAATATAAATAAATAAATGAATAATTTAATTAATTTAATCTGAAGACAGTAAGAGCTGTTTTTATATTATTTTGGCTATAATCTGGTTCACAAGGAAGTTAAGCTCAGTTGCGAAGTGTAGACAGTCAAGATAGCAGCATGGAGAGCCTGTATTCACACAAGACTGTTTTTGTTGTATTTGCAGTATTCGCAGTATTTTCCTATGAAATGAAGTCACTGGCACCTGGACGGATACTGTCATCATTGTTCAAGAGTGTAACATGTACATAAATTTAGGAGATAATGTTGTTTTTCTGAAAGCTTCAATAGCTCAGCAAACCTGCAGTGAAGGATTTCCAGAGAGTGACCATCAGCTCCTCACAAGCAGCGGGTGTTTGAGCTGGAGCTCGGCTACAAACAGCTGTGGAGGTCCCAGGGCCCTGTTTGAAGAGCGGGCCACAATGACGCATCGGGAGCCACACAGCACCCTTTAGCCCTGTAGCTCTGTATGCCTTGTTCAATTGGCCCCTATACAAATCTCTGTACAGTATATCACATCAGGGCAAGCTGTATCTTCCTTTGGTGCCAGCAGCACCATGAGCAGTTGTAATCATGTAGTGGCAGACACCCAGATTGTGTTTCATATACAGCATGCCCTGGAGCAAGGAGCAAAATCTGTCCATGTGCGTACTCTGGACACTGATGTCATTGTAATTCTTGTAGGTTTATTCAATGATTTACTTGTGATTCAACCTTTGACTGACATCTGGGTGGCTTTTGCAAAGGGCAAAAATTAATTAGATTTTACCTTATCAATAAAGTCTGGGTAAGGACAAGTCTCTAGCACTGTTGATGTTCCATGCCTATTCAGGGTGTGATACAACATCTGCTTTCAGTGGGAAGGGCAAGAAGTCAGTTTGGCGGGCCTGGCAAACCTATGGTGAAGCCACTGATGTATTTGCTTCCCTTGCCAGAAATCCATTCCAAAAATTAGATGCTGCTTCATGGCGGTTCCAAAGCTTGAGAGACTGACTGTCATCTTGTATGAGAAGGCCAGTCCTTCAAGCTCCATTGTCCAGACAAGGAAAGAGCTCTTCTGCCATGGGAGTCAGACAATGGGGAAACTGCCACCCACCCAAGATACTCTACTGCAGCACATCAGATGGGCAGTTTATCAGACTGGATTCTGGGCAACCAGCACAATCTCACAGCAAGGTATCCCTTCTCCAAGGGACTATGGACGGACCTAGGAATCATGGGCATAAGAACCAGTATGGATGACACTTCCAGAAGTCCCCACAGCCTGCAGAGAACTTATCAAAGGTTGCTGTAAGGGGGATTATTGCAGCTGTAACAACTCGTAATTATCAATTACAGGGCCAATAAAGATTTACTTTTTCTATACTTTGATATGTATTGAAGCTTTAGTTATGTAAAAGTACATAAACATAAATAAACATATAAAATGTTAACTTTGATATTCATTTGAACACTTTATCTTGTGCAGGAACTTGAAAATCACTGTTTTTAACCATGTTACATTGATAATGATATACTTCTTATATGAATTTTTTTCCAAGGGCACCTAGGCCAGAATTACACTATAGACCCTAAGGAAACACCATGCAAACTTTGGTGCTTTTATCACCTCTGTAATGGTATTTTCACTACACCACTGGACTGTACACTTTCTGAAACACTTGTGTGAATGAATTCTGATATTAACATTAGGCTGTTTTTAGACAGCTGCTGTGGATGACAGTAGAGAAGAGAAGGAGAAAGGAGCTGAGCTGAACTTTGTTTTGCTGGACCTGCTATCTATAGCGCATGGTCTTAAGTGTATGGTGCAATGCTTAGGGCTTGTCCAGGTCAATATTAAGAGTTAAACAGCAGATAATCTGGGCGCATGGTTCAAAGGGATCGTATTTAGACTCTGAATTAGTGTTTTGCGCATAAATTGGATTAAACCAATCAGGGTGTCATCTCCCATTCCCTTTAAAAGCCAGGTACACCAGGACTTGGAGCACTGATATCAAACAGTAGCACTTTTTTTTGCTAAGGGACGGTTTTGTGGTCATTGCTGGATCCTCTGCCCCCACTGCTTCACAATCATCTGTCCCATCAACTGATCTGTTTGTTTACATATGCTGTTTTGCCACATGAAAATGTCTAAAACAACTAAAAGAAGCCTCTCCAATAATAAAGTCAGTGTATGCATGTTGTGAACTTGCATGCCTATACTGATCTTACCATCTGAATAATATGCCCTTAAAATACCAGGAAACAGACTGCTGCCCCTTTCTGCTGCCTCAAGATTGCAGTGCGCCAGCAATGTGCCTGACCACACCTCACTTTAGGCCACCATGCCCATTTACACGTGGGCATAAAAATAACAGCATTGACATTTGGCTATATGCTGCTTTGCAGCAGGCATTAGATGGAGTCCACAGGATTAATCATCTGGGCAGTGGGCACCACTGGTATTTCAAATTCAATGGCAATCCATCCAACAGCTGTCGAGATTTTCCCTTCAAAACAGGAGGTCAGCAAGTCAATTGGATTTTCCTCTCTCAACCATAAAAGTTGGCAAACATTCAAAATTTCAGAGCAATCTACTTATTTTTGTTTTGGTTTTAATTTAGCCATTTCCTGTTCTTGGTTTAGTTTTATATTCTTCCAGGGTTTCTTGGAATTAGCCCAGCCTGCTACTGTTCATTTGAGCAAAATCCTGACACTGCCCAATTGTAGTTGAAATATATAACAAAAAGTAGGCAGGGTTTAAAATGATTTTCTTTTTCTTGTTTTCTTGTCACCGGGATAAAACTCCATATCGTGTAAAGTCTCAGAGATCAAATCATGTGTCTCTGCAGTGGGAACAATTACAATCAAACCTGCCATCTATACTTGTTAGAGGGCATTGCTTTATTTCTGTTTAGGTATGAGAATTATAACAGATTAATGAAACAACTGATTGTCCTTTCCTTTCTGAAACTCTTGTCAATTGTGATGATTAAAAGGAGCAGATTTCTCATCATCATCTCATCGTGTTCAAAATGTTATGTACAAAAAGTGTTTTTCAAATCAAAGAGCATTTACAAATCAAAAACAGCATACTTCAGAAAATGACCTGCAATAACGTTAAATGGGCTTAAATGAAAGGAACACTGGTATGGTCATACACGCGCGCGCACACACACACACACACAGAAAAAGTAGTTGTCTTCAGAGGAGCTAATAAACTTTTTTATGAGGCTCAGGTGACTGAGGCCCCTGATCTTGAGTGGAGGAGACACTGGAGCATTAGAGGGCCACCCAGCCTTTTACGTCCTGTCTGCACAATCAACTTAGCAGTGGGGAGGGGGAAGCATATACATACACCACACACTTGTATGTGCAAAGGTAAGCACTCTGCCATAGAGGTGATACGCAGTATTAGAGGCATTCTGAACCACAGATGATGGCTAACATAATTTCTTATCATATCAGCCAGAATGTTAATCCCATCTGAAATCCAAACATTTTATCACACCAATTTATGCGACTATGAAAATGGGATAGGATCTACAAATTGCTCATCTGTTCAGATCTGCAAATAATTCAGGAAACAAGGTCTCGTGTAAAGTATTGTTTAATTGAAACAATGAACTCCATGGATCCTATTAATCATCAAGAATAAAAGCCTAAAACTGTGCATGCAGCCCTCAAAGGCTGCTCATTCATTTGTTCACTTGAACATTTGAACAAAACAAATACTATAGGATTTTGCTCTGAAAACAGTAAAATCTACCCCGAGGAAGGTGCAAGAGCAAAAGCCATGTAGTCATTAAAATCAAAGGGTGTTATCCACTTGGGAGCAAGCACGATAAATATATTGGAAACACACTAGCTAGGGCCTTTTGTGCAAGGGTGACATATGAAGAAGAGGAAATGTTGGGTTGTGCCACTAGAAAAAGTGGCAGCAGGTCACCTAAACATTAGCTTAGTTCTGACAGGAACAAGCAGCAATCTACATGGAAACCCCACCCTTGGTTTTTCATATAGTTGGTCAACAAAAGTGTTGGTCATGATATTTTCTTTGACCTGTGAGGAATCATCCTCTGAGGAATGTCCACATCACACATGATGGCAATTTGGTAAGTGTTTGTTCAGTACTGGTGCTCTGGACATTAGGTTTGCCATGCCTGCTGTGAACAGCACAAAAATCAAATCTGGTTCAGTCGGTGTCATTTAACTGCTGCGTACTATAGTGGCTACAGTGGCAATTAATTATAAATGCAATGACAAATAGAATGTATAATTAATTTATTTATCATATCAAAACAGTTATGTTCATGGTTAAATATCTTCTGTACAATCCCACTCCTAATGACCTCTGACAGATGATACAATTTTCTGAGCAGTTATTCAGTAATTCAGCAGTAACACATTAGATCCTGACACTAGAAGATTTGATGATAAAAATGCTCTACTGAGACTCAAATCTGATTATTTTCAAACAGATACACACAGACCAACCTAACAGCTCCTCAACACCTCCTTCAAATCACCCCATGCAGCCCATCTCCCCATTTTGTACTCTCCTCAGCCTCACTAGCTAGAATGCCAAGACAAAATATTTTAAAAGGTATCAGTGAAATCGTCCACCGTAGAAACAAGTCTTTTCCTCTGCCCGGAGGATTCTTGACTTGCTGCCTCACGAGCTAGTTTCTGTGTGTGGAAAAGCTCAGGGTGATTCTGCAGCATTTTTTATGGCCACATTCCAGCCCATATATCTACCCCACAACCTGTCAACTGCACTGAGAATGTGTGTGTGTGTGTGTGTGTACGTGTGTGTAATTTGTTGTTCAAGTATGTATGTGCATATAAAAATCAGTCCATGTTTTATTGAGTGTGTTTAGTGGGGGAGTATTGAAATTGTCCATAGGAATAAAAATGAGAAGTAGATGGGGTGTGTGTGTGTGTGTGTGTGTGTGTGTGTGTGTGTGTGTGTGTGTGTGTGTGTGTGTGTGTGTGTGTGTACAGATAGGGAGTGTATCAGTTGGTTTAGTAGCAGGAAGTCTTTGTCATAAGGGAGTTTGACAAGTCTGGATACTAAATCCAGGTTGTGATTTATCACACACACACACACACACACACACACACACACACACACACACACACACACACACACACACACACACACACACACAAATACACTTACACACACAAATGAGGTGAGAGGCATATTTTGTAGGGAGGAAAGCAGTTTTATTGTTTGCTGAAACATTAGAGAGCCAGTTGTTTCCAAAAACAGAGTGAGGAATAGAGACATTTGAGTGTTCTCAGTCTAGCTTTTTAGTTACAGGTCAGTTGTTATATCAGTTACGCTCGGCATTTCATTGTTTCCAGATGAAAACTACCTTCAGCAACTTCGATGCTTCACGCAAACTGAAAACTGACAAGTCTATCATAAATCACAGCATATTAGGGCTATAGAAAGAACTGTTGCAGGACTCCTTTAATGTAATTAATGTCAGATCATCTTAAGATTTAAAAAAAAACAAAAAGCAAATAGAAGTATATTTTTAGGGCACAAGCAGGTCTCAGCCTGTGAGGCCCTTGTTGTTTTTCAAATGACGATTTATTTTTATTTTTGTCCCAAATGATCGTATTTTTTTCACTGCCTGACCATACCACAAAACTCACCAAACCTGGAATATGTCACACCTGTTGAAAAATTTCAGAATGTATTGTCGTCTTCAATTTCCACCACTAGGTAGCGCTACAATCAAGGAAATTGCATTTTGGCTTATAACTGACATATACTGTGTTGCACATTCAAAAACCTTATATCAACGCGTTGAATCTTGTTATATAACAGGTAGGCAGAAATGGGCCTATATAGGCCCATTTTTTGCAAATTGGTGAAATGTCACAAACCTACTTTTTCCAACTCCTCCCAGGCAATTTCACTGATTTGCACCAAACTTTGCAAACAGCATCTGTGGACTCTCCTGACGAAAAGTTATTAAAAGAATTTTGGTATTCCAAACAATACTCAAGTTATTAAAAAACTTCATGTAAATTTTGCTCAAAACACAATGTGTTGCATATCTACACACTGGTCTGTCCGAATGACATGAAACTAAGGTGACTGCTTCCCCATGAGCCACCAAGGCTCTGTGAAAAATCGATAAACATTTTTTTTCCAATACCACCTAGGCCATTTGACCTATTTGCAACAAACTTTGCAAGTAGCATCTCTGGACAAAACTTATCAAAAGCTTTCACCTACATCACACCTGGTGGCGCAGTCCATTTTGATGCTTCGCCATAAAACCATCAACTCATTATAACTTCCACATACAATTTGCCATCTACTCCAATTTGCTCATGTAGAGGGTCTTGCAATGAATACATCTATGTGGCACACCCCGAAGCGCATGGACTGCAGTGCTGCTTGCAGTTTTAATTTATTTATTATTTTTAAAGAACTAACCCTATGAAGAATTAACTATAACTGGTGTTATGTCCAAGATGCCTATCTATTGCATTACAAAGTTCTCTATAGCCTTGATCTACAACAGACGATTGTAAACTGCAATTGTATGAACACACTTGTAGACCGACTGAAATAATGGTGACAAACTCACTGTAGTCATTGCTGCAGTTAGTAAATCATGAACAGGTATGAATGAGAAGCAGCTCTGGCTAACATGATGTCAGGAAGACTTTCAGACCATGTCTTTTTATCATCCATCAGTCCAGATCCACATTTGTACCTCTGATGGACGTTGGACGTCTGGCTAAGACCCCTTTTCGACATCTATGGGTGTGCAAAATCGGTTCAATATTTAAACATGTGACTAGTGAGCCATTTGGACATCTGCAGATGTTCAAAACATGTTTGGTACCTGAATGTCTGATTTGGACCCATCTTGAACATCTGTGCACTAAAGATGGAATTTTGAAATGTTTTTTCCTTTCTTTCAAGGAACAGTAGCCTACATGATGAAGGTTTGCTGACCAAAACACATCATTCAATGAAGCTGATCATAAATGAACTAGTATTTGCAGTTAGTTAGAAAGTTCACTCACCAGTGCCTGTCCCAAAAGCAAAATTCCTTGCTGCAACTGGTTTAAATCCCACTTGAAACACTGTGTAGTCATTTAATTCCTAATCATATCTTATAGGTACCAGACACACTAAAAACACTTACAAAAAGTAACATTTTAGTTTTAGACATAAACAGCAAAATATTAATATTAAAATGTCATAAAAAACTTTACTGAAAATAATCATGTGCGTCTGCTACAGGTTTTATTCCACCCTCCACAAGGAACCACACCATGAATGTATAAAGAGAACAAGATTCATAATGGGAAAGTTTCAGAAGCGGAGCCTTTTGCCGGCCCGACTTTGTTGATCTGGGAGTCTGCACAGGGTGTTTTATTTTGAAAATCGGCCGGATATTCTATGCCATTCCTGTGTCTCTGACTACCTGTTGGCACGATCAGCTCTATGCAGCTTGTTGCAGCTTTCGTCACACATGAACCGGCAGCCGAATCGCAAAACAGCCGTGCCCAGCTTGCCTCCACAGGGCGCTGGAGGCCACAGGCCACTTGTGATTTGTAACTTGTAATTTGTAATCTGCTACTAGCAGATGGAGAGTGATGGCACGTTAACAAGAGGGATGCTTTTTGGTAATTTTGCTTACAAGGGGGACGGCATCCCCCCATTCCCCCTCAAATCGCTTACTGAATGTTCTTGACTGTTGCAGTGATTAGCGTTAATTTATTATGCACCAGACACCAAGGCGAAGTCCTTCCTCTCAAAAAGGAGTGACATTTTAGTGTCCACTATTGCACTGATATTTTTGTAAAGTTTGTAAATGTCATGAGAGGCTGTTTGTGTTGACAATAACTGAAATTAAACACTCCAACCTGCTGAGAAGTTTGAAGAGTTTGTGCCAGCTTTACACAAATGTAGGTTGTGGTGGTTGTTTAGTATGCCTGTGTACACAGACCTGTTTTTGTTACATCAATAGAATGAGCTGTTCTCAGAATGTAGTATTAATGTATACCTCCACTTACTGTGTAACAAAAGAATGGAATTGAGCAATAGTGCATATATGGGGAAATAATATACATAGATGATAGTAGTAATTGTATCAATCTTTACAATTTTTTTGCAGCAATTTATTTGCATCACAACAATGAAATATATAAAATAAATAACAAAAAGAGTTTGAACTATACACTGAGAAGGGATGAAGTACTGCCCCTGTTCATTTGAAGCAGGTGGCTGGGAATCATGAATAGGTTCACTGAACTAGAAGCCCTTGTTTTTTCTCATGTCCTATATGACATGATAAATAAATCAATAAGTAAAAGCTTTAATTGTCAAATCGGATCTTTGTCTATTGTTTTTTTTTTTTTTTTACTTCCCTTGTCCCTTATAATCAAATCCAATGTACTAATTGTTCTGTGATAAAATAAATGCTAACAACTTGGTAGCTAGCCTGTAAAAATGAACAGAACTAGTTTGTTTTGATTCCTGCCATTCTCGAGGTTGGGAGATAAACTGTCTGGTTTAAGTTCTGATAACAGTGTTTTGACTTGGTATCTGGTGGTTGAAAGCCACAGATTTTAAGGTTTGTTGTCCCCATCCAAGTCTCCATTGAGACATGAAAGAAGACTTGTGTGATTAGTTTTTATCATTTATCTTTGGCACCAGCCCTTTTCACCCACTGATAACACACACACACAAACACACACACACACACACACACACACACACACACACACACACACACACACACACACACACACACACACTACACATCTTCATGTTTGTCTTATGTTCACGACTTCTCACAGGATCACACTATTAAGAATTGTCACTTGAGAGTCTGGTCTGGTTAATTTACAAACTAAACATTTAGGTCAGTGTAGCCACAGCATTTTCTTTTAATCAAGACCAACAATTGCCTTCATAGTATTCCATGGTAAAGAATACAGACACATCTGTAAGTTAAATCTGACATGTAATACCTTGCCCCAAAATGTGAGAATCAGCGGCTTGGAATATGAGGAGTTACCTGACGAAAACACTTGACTGAAACGTAAAGGTTTATGATGGTCTTTGACACCGAAAGATTTACACTAAAGAGATGCTGATCAATGCATCTGAAAGTCTGACAAATTATTAGAACTTTAGTGAAACTCATGTCGTCAACCATGAGTCACTCAGTGATTGGGTCAATTGTAACTGACTGAACTCATAACTTGAGAGATGCATTTAGTGTTGTGAGGAAATGGAGAGATAAGGCATTTCCCACTGCTTTTGGAGATACTTGTCATTTGGAGATTGCACTAAAGCAGAAACAGGGTATACACAGTGCTGCTGCTCCCACCACATGCATCATGTGCTGTGCGTAGGGCACCAAGTGCTGAGGGGGCACCAAAAATAGCCTAGTGAAAAATCATCACAGTAATAATAACTATAATGCAGATTTTATTTCAGTATAGAAATATCAGACACTTTTTTGGCATGCATGTCACAAAACAGGCAGAGGAAGAGACATATTTTATTGCACAAGAAAGTAACAATGGTGCTCCCCCAACACAAACACACAAACTCAACTTCCCAAGCTCCCCGTGGGTGCCCTCCTCTATCTAAGTGGTCTGTTGGATTGCACCTGAAGAAGTTTGACATCAGGCTGTCACTTTTTTTGGCCCAGAAAAGACAGCAGGAGTAAGGAGCAGAGAAAAGAAGGAAAAAGAAGCTGCAAGATGATTTCCACGCATCACTTGCAGTGTACTCATCCAGGGTGTACCCTGGCCTTCGCCCATTGAGTAAACTGGATTGGGCCCCAGTAAGCCCCGCTACCCCTTAGGGGGAAAAAAGTGGCAAAACCATGCGACCCTAATGGATAAGCGGAAAGAAAACGGAACAGAACGGAACCTGCAGGTAAGTCCATGTTTAATCATTCTTAAATGCAGGAAATGTGCTGCCACTGAAAAAAATGGGCTGTTGAATTAACATAAAAAAATCTTGTACATCGGTTGCACATATTAAAATCATGTTCACTAAAACAAATTAAGTCATGTTAAATATAGCAAATTCTATTCTGTTAAATGATCATGACTTTTTTATGTCTATATCAAGAATAATTTTTTTATCTGTCAAACATGATTTTTTTGTTTTAGTGCTACATAATTTTAATATGTGCAACCGATGTACAAGATTTTTTCATGTTAACTTTTAAAAATTATCTCTTATCAAACTAACAGATTATTTGCATACAGCCTTTCTTATCTTGTACAAGGCAATTTTAGTTGTCTTGTAATACCTGAACATCCTTAATAAGGTCATGCCATCACATGTTTTGTGGATACATAAATACGTGTCCGCTTTGTCCCTCGTGATGCGTAGGCTTGAACAAGACAACAACTCAACATCTTTACTTTTCCACTAATATGTTTATTAGTTTTACATTCAACATTTACTTCGCTTGTCAGTAGGCAATTTACTATCTACTGTTCACTTGAGAGCAAGAGCTGCAGGTTTGGTTCACACTGGAGAAAATTTACACTGACCTATTTTTTTTACAAAACCGAAATGTGTAGAGCATAAACCTGAGCAAGTTTAACTTTTACACTCACTTATTTCACAAAATAAAAGCATATTTCAGAGATTTTAATGAGTTTTCAATGTGGACTTTCCCCTCTTGGTAGCCAGTAGACATGCCTTGGCACATCATCAACTGGTTAGCTAGCTTAGCAACGTTTGCACTTGCTAGGTTTTAAATTAGCCTAACTGTTTCGCAAGAAACAAATACATTCGCCATAAAACACACGACATGATAAAATGCACACGAAATGCACACAGTCGGCAGTTACACCACGACAACGACCGCCGAGCAGAGTTATCCCTTAAATTCCAATGTTATATCCTATTATCCTAAAGTATGTGAAAAAGTGACGTTAGCTATAATGTTACTTGAGATAGGGCAAGTAACTAGCAGGCTAACGTTAACGCTAACTGTTATCTGCTTGCAAAGAACACATTGACTTGGTCGGTGAGCTAACCTTACTTAACTGAACCCAAGATTAAGAATCAAGTGCTTTTACCTTGTACTGTAGGAACAACTCTTCAAATCACACCGCCGAAGTACCACATTTGAAAAGAGACGAGAGAAAATGGCGGATAACGTTCCTTCGTCGTTGTCGTTGTCTCAGCTCTGACATCTGCTCTTCTCGCGCACGTCCACAGGGCGGAGCTACCAGACTAAACAAAACATAACTTTTTTCTTCTCTCCCAACATGACAAAAACTTATGAATTTGATATGCTCTAAGAATCACTTGGGTACACATGATTTATTTATGTTCACAGGGAAACAGGAATAAATCATGTGATGTACATTCATTGAATTTATGCAAGTTCCACAACCCCCATTTTGCCTTTTTTTAATGGTTAGCCTTTGCATACACCTCCAATTAGTTAGCCAGCTAGCTGTTAATTTACTTTAAATACTGAGCAGTAGTTTATGGATTATTTTGACGTGGCGGTGGTTGATACTTTCTCAGTAACAGTTAGCCGGCAGGGCACAAGGTAGGCTAACAATTCCTCTTGCGTCAGACCATTTATTACTGCGTACGGTGCGGTTAATAGTTTTTAGCCAGGCATTTTGCAAAGTTTACCGAACATAGTGTTTTTAGAACATATTTGAGAACGCATATTTTGGCGTTTGCAATGCATAATAAACCCACAACCATCTTTAGGATTGTCATTCAGTAGAATTCAGCAGAATGTAGGCTACAGTCTCTCACACAAGTTAGGCGAGGTGTCAGATGTGCAGAGGGACAGAAAATGGCTCTTGATCATGTGAAGTCTGAAGACCTCAGACTTTCAATATTACTGCTACAGCTAGGTTAGCTACATCTGAATGTAACAGAAGCTACATGACAAAATGAACTGGCGTTTTGATTGCATTTATGTCAGGATGCAAAGGCATGGACGATATCTGCCAGTGAAATAGAAAAACATTTTGTAGTAGACTAAATGCTCTCGTAACCTTATTTAAGTTGTACTCAATTAAATTGTAAAATAGTGTTTAAGATTTTGAAATGTAGTCTTGTGTATCATTTTGCTTTTATGCCTGTAGGTAATATATAAATATAGAATGTCATTATGAATGATATAAAAGAAAACATTGTTGTTGAATTGTGTGCAATATTGCAACTCATTCTATTGTGCTTTTATATTAGATTAGATTAGATTCATGAAATAGTTTATAATTAAGTAATAAAGGGGAAGAGCTCCTCGGCTGCATGCTTTCAGTTTTAAATTCTTGTAATTTTTTTCGGTAAAATATTCTTTTGAATATTTTGTACCGAGCAGGCCGGCAGGTCTGTAGACTCCACAACATTACCAAGCCCTGATCAGCCACCCTCAACCAGAAATTTAGGGACAGATACACAGCAGGCATCATAAAGGATTTATGCTTAGGGCACCAAAATGGCTACCAGCAGCACTGCAAATACAGCAGTTAGTGAGCCAGCCAAGTGAAAGTGCTTTGGCCAAGAGCTCTTTGAGATAGTCATCTGTGTGTAAACATGTTGTATGTGGTGTGTATGTGCACCTCAGGCCTCTGCAGGTGAGATCTGCACTAATGAGGACGAAGCTGATGTAATCTCCATATCAGCTGTCAGTCAGATTACAGACAGGCACCTAGCCTGTCTCCCTTTCTGCTTTTCTTTTTCTGTTCATTCCTCTATCATCCTCTCCTCACTCCTGTCTCACTCTGTGGTGTCCTTGTGTCTCTGTTATTTTTTTATAGTTAGTCTATAGATTCACTTTTTCTAAGCATGTGCCAGAATCAAAACTTTCAATCACTGAAGGTCCATTCTTGTACTGAAGAAAAACTAAGAACATTTCATTCAAGGTTGTTGCCCTACATAGTTTTGTTCTTTTTTCCTGATCAATCAATCAATCAATCAATCAATCAATCAATCAATCAATCAATGTGTATTTATAAAACACCTTTCAAATTGATCAAAATGCTATTCAAGGTGCTTTACAAGCGTTTAAAAAACATGGGAGATTAAGAATTAATAGTGGATTTAGAGACTAATGCACAGCAACTGCTATAAAATATAAGTGGGTTAAATAATAAAAAGATAATGAAGAAAGATAAATACTAGCAACAAAATGACAATGAATAAATGAAAATACTACCCTTAAAATTATTTTAATCAAAAGTTAATGAATCAAATATTATGAATAATAATAACTTTAAAGCATAAAATATAGATACAACAGAATAAATAGTTGAGACAAAAACACAAATACATTAAAATAAGTGTAAACATTAAAGCTATTTTTAAAGGTATCGGTATTTCCCACTCATCTCAGATCCCATGGCAGAGCATAATGACTCAAAGCAACATCAACAAACGTTTGCTTTATTTAACAGCTAAAAGAGAAGGGAGGATTTTGGAGGATCTGCAGTATAAATGTATAAAGAGACTTAGAGGCACCTATTTTAGCCATCATAGGCTACAAGAAACATGATCAGTGCTCTCCCGCTTGTCTTAGCCAGCATTCTTGCAGCAGAATTTTTAATTAACTGCAGCTGATTTATTGTCAAATAAGAGTCAAATATTACCAAGCCTTAAAACCATTTTTCTGTTTTGTCCTGTTTAAGGTGTAAAACGTTCTGTGAAATCCAGGACTTAATGTCTAATATACAGTTGAAAAAGAGCAACACTGCTACATAGATCTGAGTGTCATCAACTAGGCCTGTGATTGACACGCTGGGAAAAAGACAATAGTTTGATAAAATGTTTGATAGCTTCACATGTGTGCATTACATGCTAACCAATGGAAAGCCTATAAGAATACGTCCCGGCTCCAGTAGCCATCCTAGCTTGCATGATATCCTGGGCGAACCTGGCTTTATCGTTAGCACAACAGAGTAACTTTAGAGATGTGCAGGACGTAGCTGTCTGTTTGATATCAAGACACAAGCTCTGGACCAGGTGATTTAGCGGATTACACTGATGGAATCTGTTCTATTTACAGTGCGGTACATGAGCTGTTCTATGGCTGAACTGGCCAGGATTACACCTTATTATTAAGAGGGTTAGGGAGAGCTACACATTGTTTATAGTAAAGTACAGTATCGGGTAGCGTAACGTTAACAGAATGGTTTCTTTTCCCTTCTGCCTGGCTGCTTT
Source organism: Acanthopagrus latus (assembly GCF_904848185.1). NCBI lineage: Eukaryota > Metazoa > Chordata > Actinopteri > Spariformes > Sparidae > Acanthopagrus > Acanthopagrus latus. Next base: position 32,699,173 of record NC_051039.1, on the reverse strand, counting down.
CAGTGCCCTGTCCCTATCGTGCACACGGTGATGCTGTTGCATTATACTGTACATTCAAGACTAGATTCGAATACCGCACTTGTCAGCTCCGGGCAAAATCAGCTGTTTCGATGTTTAACGTTCCCCAGGAACCACAACATTTAATGGTGGGCCATATTTTCTAACCCTATCACCAGAGTAATGTGTGGAAGGTATTTAATGGAGTAGAAAACTACTTGAAAAAAATTATGTAACATTAGTCTCTCCTAGTCCACACTGAAAAAGGTGGCATAAATTAAAGTCACGCACGTATGGCTGCTGCATATCTCATACAGCAGTTACCTGTCTGTGTCACTTTGTATACCACCTAAGAGGGAAAGGGGGATTAAAAGGATTCAGATATTACAGCAGAAGTGGCCCTCAAATGATGATGATTGACTTCAGCATAACCTTCATGGAAAATGGTGACATACTCCCCCGTAACTGTCAGAGGCTACACAGCCATCTGCAGCTCTCAGAGCCAAGTTAAGATAATAAGAATAGTTAGTAATAATATAGATATATACAGTATCTCACAAAAGTGAGTATAACCCTCACATTTTTGTAAGTATCTTATTATCTTCTTTCTTTTCATGGGACAACACTGACAAAATGACACTTTACTACAATGTAAAGTAGTCAGTGCACAGCTTGTATAACAGTGTAAATTGACTGTCCCCTCAAAATAACTCAACACACAGCCATTAATGTCTGACCTACTGGCAACAAAATTGAGTACACCCCTAAGTGAAAATGTCCAAATTGGACCCAATTAGCCATTTTCCTTCCCTGGTGTCATGTGACTCATTAGTGTTACAAGGTATCAGGTGTGAATGGGGAGCAGGTGTGTTAAATTAAGTTATGTCACTCTCACAGTCTCTCATACTGGTCACTGGAAGTTCAACATGGCACCTCATGGCAAAGAACTCTCTGAGGATCTGAAAAAAAGAATTGTTGCTCCACATAAAGATGGCCAAGGCTATAAGAAGATTGCCAACACCCTGAAACTGAGCTGCAGCACGGTGCCAAGACCATACAGTGGTTTAACAGGAAAGGTTCCGCTCAGAACAGGCTTTGCCATGGTCGACCAAAGAAGTTGAGTGCACGTGCTCAGCGTCATATCCAGAGGTTGTCTTTGGAAAATAGACGTATGAGTGCTGCCAGCATTGCTGCAGAGGTTGAAGGGGTGGGGGTCAGCCTGTCAGTGCTCAGACCATATGCCACACACTGCATCAAATTGGCTGTCGTCCAAGAGGGAAACCTCCTCTAAATATGATGCACAAGAAAGCCCGCAAACAGTTTGCTGAAGATGAGCAAACTAAAGACATTACTGGAATCATGTCCTGTGGTCTGATGAGACCAAGGTAAACTTATTTCGTTCAGATGGTGTCAACCGTGTGTGGTGGCAACCAGGTTCAAGTACAAGTACAAGTACAATACGAGTGTGTCTTGCCTACAGTCAAGCATTGTGGTGGCAGTGTCATGGTCTGGGACTGCATGAGTGCTGTCGGCACTGGGGAACTACAGTTCAGTGAGGGAACCATGAATGCCAGCATGTACTGTGACATACTGGGCTGCAGGACAGTATTCCAAAATGATAATGATCCCAAACACCTTCAAGACGACCACTGCCTTGCTAAAGATGCTGAGAGTAAAGGTGATGGACTGGCCAAGCATGTCTCCAGACCTAAACTCTATTGACCATCTGTGGGGCATCCTGAAACAGAAGGTGGAGGAGCGCAAGGTCTCTAACATCCACCAGCTCCATGACGTTGTCATGAAGGAGTGGAACAGGATTCCAGTGGCAACCTGTGACACTCTGGTGAACTCCATGCCCAAGAGGGTTAAGGCAGTGCTGGAAAATAATGGTCACCACACAAAATATCGACACTTTGTGCATAATTTGGACATTTTCAGTTAGGGGTATACTCACTTTTGTTGCCAGCAGTTCAGACATTATTGGCTGTGTGTTGAGTTATTTCGAGGGGACAGCAAATTTATACTGGGTAAGCCTTTCTTTTACAGTCCCCTAATTACCAGGTATTTACCTGGTAAATTCATGGTAACACAAAAGTGTTACTAGGTAATTACCAATGGTAATGAGAAAATAAATAAAATACCTGTAACACATTTTTCTTACCATATATTTATGGGGTAAATAGCTAGCAATTAGGGGACTGTAGCTACCTGCTTATTACCAGCAGTAATTACCCAATGACACTATAATTTACCATATAGTTACCAGGTAAATACCCAGCATTTTGGCCATAGTTTCATTGTACTTTCCCTCTTAGTAATTACCCAATAACACACTATAATTTACTAATTTATAATAGTTACCAGCTGAATGTCCAGTACTTTGGCCATAGTTTCATTGCATTTTCTTTCATATTACCATTGGTAATTACCTAGTAACGCTTTTGTGTCACCATGAATTTACCAGGTAAATACCTGGTAATTAGGGGACTGTAAAATGTGAAATGTGAGGGGTGCACTCACTTTTGTGAGACACTTTATATACTGTTTATATAAAGAAGACAAACAAATAAATGAATAGATAAGAGCAGTATAGGATGGCAAGAACACATCATCACACATCGGTAAAACTGTTTTTTTAAGAAGTGATCTGAAAGAAGTTTCTAATTATGCAAGCCTTATCACACAACTTTCAGATGTGAAGCATTTGTTATTCAGCACACATTAACATATTTTTGCCCACTGTCTGCATGTGTTACAAGCATATATATTGACAGCTCATTTAGAGCAAATAAAATATGTTTTATGGTTACTTGAATATGACAGCCCTTTGTTACTCGCAACTTTCTGTCATCACTTTTAACATCATTTTTGCCCATCTCACAGCACAGCTGCTGAATGCTGTTTAACAAATGTATCTAATATATAATTTATCTAATCTGCTCATTTGTCTGACAACGGAAAAATGATGTTTAAACAGTAATAAAACCTCAAAATACTCACATGCACAGGACATTCGCACAGGACTAATGTTATCATGGGACCTTTTGTGTTTGGTGAAATTTGCTAAGGAATTTTCATTTAACAAATTACGGACATGGCAGGTTTGCATGGGATTAAGAACTCAGACGTCGAATAAAAATACATGTAATCTTGAATTACTTTAGCTTCCCAGGTACACTAGTCTTGTTCAAATAGGGCTCTAGATGTACTGACTGTACAGACCTTGAATAGCATATTCTACAATCCATAATTTGTAACTTTGTAGCTTTGCTAATAAGTAAACTAATGATTACAGAAATGACAGATGCAATACCCCTCTCGCAGCCCTTAATTAGTACTTTATCTTTGTTTACAAAATGTTAAATTAAATTCATACGACATTTAATTTTTTGCAATTCAATGGCTGAATCAGCTGAAGTACATGAAAGTAAACGTAAACTGGGGGTACCTTACGGGTGGATGCTTAGCAGCTTTTTGGTTGCTTATAATCAGACAGCAAACCTAACCAAGATGCACAGTTTTGGGTACAACTGTTTTTTTCCTGCAATGCAGGAACAGCATCATTTAGAGATTCAGATTCTTGCTCATTTTTCCTCCACACCCACAATGTTCTAAGCCAAAACAGGCCATGATAGAAATAGCATAGAATAGAAAATGATATGTGGACAGTCACATTGACATCGTGCATCGTTACAGATTAAATGTCTATATTTGTAGCATGTCACAGAAGTGACAAGAATACACACCGATGAAAGGCAGTGTTTTTTCAGTGCACTATCTTTTCATTCTCTCTCTCCGTCTTCTCTCTCTCTTCTCTCTCAAGGGCAAAGGAAAATCACTCATCTTAATTCATCATTATCAAAGGCAAACTCTATATAGAAAGATAGGGCTAGCAGTAGCAGTGCTGCTGCAGCAGCACAGCCATCTGTGGAGCCAAATACATACATGTGAGCCACAGCAGTTCAGCAACACATCCATCACACGCTGCTCAGGCAGTGGACCAGGTGTTAGACTTCCAGGCGTGACTGTGTTCTGCCTGCCAAGAAAATAGGAGAGAAAAAGTACCAATGCATAAGGAATTCTTTCTTGTGTTTTGTCAATGATTATGAACAGATTATTATAAGAACATTGACAGCTAAATCAATAATGGGTTACATGAATTGCATAACATCTTACAGGACTTTTACAACAAAAAACGTGCTACTATGTACTGTGTTACCCCAGACACTGGCACAGAGCAGAAAGAAGATCATCCAGTGAGAAACATGCATTGAGTTGGTTAGAATTTGATTGGATTAAAATGAAAACAATACTTTGAGATGGCCATTGTCTGCTTGAACTGAACAAACTATTTCATCATGTCTGCATTCCTCAGGGCATAAAAAGATGTCACTGTAGTTTTTGTTGTCAAAGTTTGTCATTGTGTGTGTGTGTGTGTGTGTGTGTGTGTGTGTGTGTGTGCGTGTGTGTGCGTGTGCATGTGCGTGTGCGTGTGTGTGTGTGTTGTGAAAAGCTCCTCTGATTGTCCATGTCTTGGGGCAAAGGTGAATCTATTTATACCAGAGACACAACCCAGAAATAGAAAACACGACAGAACCATTAACATGGTAGGTGTGTATATGTTTGTGTGCTTATGTGTGTGTTCCACAGGAAGAATCTACACTTTCTGAAGTAGGCACAAGCCAGGGTCAAAGATCAAAAACTTTCTGTCTGCCTGTTTTAACACACTGACCCCAAATAGTCTCTGTGACCCTCTAACTCACCAAGTTTAAGTAAATGCACTGACCTCTTTGGCCTCCTGCATAGTCTGTTGGTGATCCTCTTGGTGTGTGCAAAGTGACCTCATAACTGTTACCCCATAATTATTAATGTTGTGGACAGAACGAGACAAAGAGAGCAAGACAAAGAGAGAGAAACCTTGTATATTGTATTATGGACTCCTTTGTTTGAGAAAGCCTATTCTCTCAGTTTTTGGTGGTATGTTGATGTAAGCTTGCAGTCTCCGCTGTACCTAAAGTGTGTCTTACGCCATAAGCAGCAGATAGTTGGTGAGACACTGTTTCAATTCACCACTTACACTACTGTTTTTTAAAAAACAAACAAACATGTACATGTTAATTACATGTCATGTTTTGTCCCCTCTTCTACATTTTTATTTGGCTGCTCCAGAGGAATACTTTAACCATCATATTGCACTGTAGCAGCATAGATTGGACAGTCACTTCAGCACTTGTGTCAATCAACTGACACGATTCATCCATTGATCTGAGGGTCCCCTGGGTCAGAGAGGTATTGGTCGCTTTGACATGATCTATCCATAGGACCTAATGAACCTAACATTAGTCTGACTGACTGTATGTGCATGTGATGTACAGACAGCAGGTATACCCAATGAATGTCAAATACATAGGCATTTACAAACACACTGTTGTATTCAGGGGTCATCAACTACGTTTATCCAATTACCGGACTCTGCGGGAGCACACTTTGAAATAAAAGAAAAAAAAAGAGGCCTAATAAGCCTTTTATATTGTTAAATATTTGTCACATTTTTATGATATATGATATATGATGATTATATGATAATAATAATGATAAATTGACACATAACTTGAAAATGCTATCAGACCTCCACCAAAGAGGCAGTCAGTCCTCAAAATATACTTTTACACTAAAAATGAGTCCTTGTCTCAACAAAAAACTCATCTTCAAGAGCCCGGAGAGCAAAAAAACATATTCTCAGGATGCTTACAATGTGACATCATACATTGAAATGACCAAGCACAAGAGCATGCTCTTAAACTCTTGTGTACAAATTAACAAATTAGTTAATATAATACAGAATGTGGCACCTCTTGCGCTAGAAGGATGACAGTGTAAGAGATGATGAGACTGACTACAATGACAATAATCCTATGAAAATATTAAACTCAAACTACTAGCTAGCAGTTAGGTAATGCTGTACACACAAACAATTCTCTCTTTACATGTGTGTTTATTCCCCCTATTAGTCCACCATTGCTACATATAGCTAGGACAGCCATTTCAGCTGTTGAAGCACCCATTGCTCTGTGTGCTGTGCTGCCTGTGTACTGTGCTGCTCCCACAGTGTTGTGCTCCAAAAAACTGAGCTGTATATTCCAAGTGCCCTCAAATATGAAACTGTCCACTTTGTGCTATAGTGCACTCTGGTGCTTGGAGTGACTACTGACAAACACACCCTTAGTTTGCCTTTTTATTTTATTGTCATCAGTGTAAGTTTCCAGAATTGCCTCTTTCATAACAACAATCTTTTCAAAGGAAGAGTATTAATATGGATTTTACTGTAATACTCTTAAATCAGGATGCTTTTCCAAGATGCCTCTTTTATTCACTCGTTTATGGTGAGCTGTATTTAACTAATATTTACCATTTTAGCAAACGTAATTATAATTAAAGCTGCAAGCAGCGATGAGCGGGCCATCGCAGTCCACACGCGTCTGGGCATGCTGCTGTGGGCTTGTTGCTTTACAATTTGGTGGCCTGCTCCCGCTGGCATTAAATGACGTACACTGAAGTCAGAAGAACTCCATGCAATTTACATGAAGAACAAATAATCAGCTGTGTGACCCTACAGACTCTTTAACAAAGGCTTGTATCCATTAGCAAGGCAGCACTGCCCTCTGGTGGAGAAAGCCTGTCCACTCAAAAGTTAAACTATTTCAGCTGTTTATTTTTGTCATTTAGCCATAAAAGCACCATCTATTGGCCGACTGCATCGAATTTTGCATGCTCGTTGGGCCATGGAACACAATTATCAAAAGTGTTGGTTAATTAGACTGTATTTGGTCAAGATATGCAAGACTATCTGTTTTAACCATAATGTGCAGGAAATTGTTGTTTTATATTGTGGGCATTTTATGGACTATCAATACTCTTTTAATAACTTATTGTCAGGAGGGTCCATAAATGCTATATGCAAAGTTTGGTGTGAATCGGTCAGATCGCTTAGGAGGAGTTTGAAAAAGTAGGTTTTTCATTGTTTGTGATTTTGTGAATGGAAAGTTACTGTGAAAGTGGGTGTGGCCTACATCATACAAGTCAAGAAATTCGGGCAACAAGTAGAGGTTTAAGGTTTAACAATGTGTGACATATTATGTGGGAGTTATAAGCCAAAAACTATTTTACATTGAAAATAGATGACCTGCTGGTCATTTTTGGTGTGTGAGTTACAGGGGCCATTCTGTAGCACCCCCATGAATTTAATTTCAAGTGTTATGGTGTGAGCACAGTGCCGAATATTAAATTAGACTGCCACCAGAGCGCCATCTAGTGGTGGATCAGTAAGTCGTTCGTCAGATATCCTCAGAAGGGATTGACAATAATTGTACCAAGTTTTCTTGTCAATCCGACTGATTTGGAGATATAAAATCCTTCAATTTAAAGAGCACCACCTAGTGGTAATTGGACAAAATTTTGCACAGAGCCTCGGGGGCTCATGGGAAAGTAGTAACCTGAGTTTCATGTCATTTGGACACACCAACATGGAGATATGCAATGTTTGGAATGAAATCTGCAAGTTGTTATTTAATAACTTGAGTATTCTTTGGAATATCAAAATTCTTTTAATAATTTTTTGTCAGGAGGGTCCACATATGCTGTGTGCCAAGTTACGTGCAAATCAGTGAAACTGCCTGGGAGCAGTTGGAAAAAGTAGGTTTGAGACATTTGGTGAATTAGCGGAAAAAAATTGAGGTGAAAATGGGCGTGGCCTTTATTATGAGATTCAGCAGAATTCACTGAATGCGCTATAGAGTCCCCTGGTAACACCTTACATCAGCTATCGTCAGGGGGGCACTGTCAATGATTCTACCAAGATACGTGTTAATCCGACCAATCGATGCAGAGATATAAAATACTTCAATCTAAACAACGCCACCTGGTGGTCATCAGCCAAAATTTTGCGCAGAGCTTCAGGGGCTCATGGGGAAGTAGTCACCTAAGTTTCATGTCATTCGGACAGATCAGTGGGAACATAAGCAACACTGTGTTTTGAGCAAAATGTACAGGAAGTTGTGCTTAATAACTCGAGTATTGTTTGCAATATCAACATTCTTTTAATAACTTACTGTCAGGAGAGATGCTGTGTGAGTTTGAAAAAGTAGGTTTGCAACATTTTGCAAATTTGCAGAAAAAAACGGAGGCAGGAGACCTGATTTAAAGTTATCAAAAGAATGCTACTGGTGTATCCACATGACATAAAACTCTGCTTACTACTTCCCCATGAGCCCCTGAGGCTCTGTGCAAAATTTACCACTAGGTGGTGCTCTTTAAATTGAAGGATTTTATATCTCCAAATCAGTGGGTCAGATTGACACGAAACTTGGTACAGTTATTGTCAAGCCCTTCTGAGGATAGCTGACGAATGGTGTTACGCATATACATGAATGATATTCTGTATGCATATGTATCATGAGACGCACTGAAAACATTGGGGTACCAAACTGTCACTCCAACAGAACGTCGGCCAGTCTGATTCAAAGTTCCCATTTATCCTCATTTTGATCCATTTCCATTCCTTGTATTTTAACAAACTCCTCTTACAGATTGAACATCACAGACTTCCAGTTCATTCAGTTTCATCCTCAAACCATGACGATGAAAAGTTATCAAAAGTTTGCACCTACTTCAGACATGGTTGCTGTCACAATGCCATCCATGTTCATGCTTCTCCATAAAGCATCAAGTCCTTATAACTTCAACATACAATTTCCCATGTACACCAAATTCATTACACATTTATCCAATGTCGCCCTGAATAGCGCCATAGCGCCACCTACTGGGCACAGAAATTCAGACACCCTATTTACATGACATTTATAGGTTTTTTCATCCATATTACACACTGCAAGATGTCATGCAACTAAAAGGTCTGCGCAACCTCCGACAGTGCCGCCCAATGAGTGTGGACTGCGAAATAATAATCAAAACATAACTGGCCACTAAAGAGTTTGTGGGATTTCTCACCTGTAGTCCATTTTGTATTTATATAGATTGCAGGGGGGTTCTTCTGACTTAAGCATATAGTATTTAATATCAGCTGCAGCATGCCACCAAATCATAAAGGAACAACTTCCTCATTCCTATCTGGACCAAACTTCACGTTTGCATACAGTCCAGCCATGAACACATAGGCCAATATACGATCATAGTCAAAGTGCCACATGTTGGACACAGGAAATGACATTTAACCCCTTCCTGCACTGTCTGAAACACAGACAGTCCAGAGATGCGCACACAATAATCGGGCAATGGGGCCGGGTACGCAGCACGCCCAACAGCAGCATGCCCCTACGTGCATGGACTGCGAGGGCCCGTTCATCGCCACTTGCAGCTTTAATTCTTCTTGTTTCCAAATATTCAGTATACAAATAATATAGAGATGCAGGTAATCCTGGGAGTCACGGCGAGTAACACAGTTCATCAGTGAAGACACCTGCACATTGGACTGGGACACAGCCTCCAAGAGTTACAGAGTTAAATTTGATGACAGTGGATACTGTATGGAGGTGATTTAAAGCTGTTCTGACCAAGACTATGAAGCCAGCAATGAGAAGAGCTGACAGGAGGGGACAGGAGAGACACAAACATCAACAGTGGTTGAAAGCAATGCGAACAGCCAGAACATTTTCACATCTTACTCTGTGAATCCAGAGGTTCGTTCAAAACAAACCATATTGTCAATATGGCCTCTCTTGATATTTTGTGTGTTTATTACAGCAAAAGACAGTGCTTGTGACATGTATCAAACTCACTGTTGGTGAAACTATGGGGGCAATCAAACTATAGTCTCTTGAAGTACAGAGTGGTATTAGAAGACAGAAAGGGCTGGGGTTTGCTGGTTAGCATATTTACTTCAGTAAACATTGATGCACCACAGCCAAACATAAAGCAAGTGCAAGAACAGGAGATGTAGCCAGCCAGCTGATATTACCTGCTAGTCCAACCGCAAAAAGGCCATCTTAGCAGCTTTCATTCACAAAGCTCTTGCCAATAACTAAAAGTCAGTTTGACATTTACTCTAGCCTCTTGCCAGGTCACTGTTTTTTCTCTTCTTACCTTACTCCATCAATGAATTCTCCCAATCGCTTTGCCTCTGTCATGATGTCTGTAGAGACTGCTGATCCCTGTTTTCCATTGCTCGCTTGTCTGGCTCTGCTTCTGGTGCCATTTTCCCAGCATTCCCTGCTCTGACCCAGAAAAACTTCTCCCTGTAGTCCAAAGTTCTTGTGCTCGCAATATAAACACCAACACTCCCTCACAGCACTGAGCTCCCAATCTGGTCCAACAGCATCTTCTGTAATTAGTTGCAGATAGGAGTCACTTAATAATAACAATACTACTACTACTACTACTACTAATAGTAATAATAATAATAATAATAATAATAATAATAATATATTGTTTTTATATAGGCCGCTTCAAGAGATCTGAGGGTGTATTAAGGAGGGTAACAAAAAGAAAGGAAAAAAATCCATATCACTATTGAGTTGAGGCAGAAAAATGGAAGATCAGATCAGCAAAAGATGTTCTCCATAAAATTTTTATGATCCAGTTTCATGACATAGTTGGTGGTGTGTGACTTAGTGTTGCAGAGTGTTAACACACTTTTTGCAGAAGATTGCACCTGTTTAACCCAAGCATAGTGCTAGACCTGGCAAGAACAGGCATTCGAGGCATCATCGTTCCTATTACAGTCAGTATGCCATTAAATTGATTTTGATTTGATTTTTTCCATTTAGTAGTGTAGTGCATTGGGCAATTTTCACTGAGCAAAAGAACTGTGTCAGTGTTTCATTCTTCTTTCCTAATCAACATTATATAAAAAACAGGGAAATGTGCAGAAATGTGCAGGATTAACAATCACCCCTTGTGAAAATGATTTGTAGGTAACAGAGAAGGAAAATGTGACACAGTTAGAGCCTACCCAGAAACTGAGGGAATTCCTTAGAGCCTTAAAACAGATCTATAGAGATATATTTTAAAAGAATAGGGAACATAATATTTATTTCAGCGCTTTAGTAAATGGTTAACCCAACTACAATCAAATCAGATCAGACCATGCTATGCTTAGATTCAACCAGTTCTTGAATAAATGTGTGGTTCACATAAAGGCAAGTTATTTAATTTTTGAGCATCATATGAAGGTAGCTTATCTAAAAGAAAATAACTAACTACAGGGTTTTCTGAGATGTGTTTTTGTCAGTGTTGTTACTCTGTGGGCTCACTGGAGGTTTCACATACACCCAAGACACAGACGCACGCCTTCTGCGCCACGTCTGGCGCCAGTGATTACGCTGTTAGGCCAAATAAGTTTCCTGTGTTTGGTTTGATGGATGCCATCATCTTCATGGATCTAAAACAGGTAAATGTGCCCCCATTACCACCACCTCCACTCCAGCCGAACACACACATGCACACACTTAACAAAGTGTGGTCTTTGAACCCCTTAGAAGACATGGATCAGTGAAAAAGGTCAAAATATATATTGTGATATTTTCAATTTGGCTAAAAATACATTTAAATGTAAATAGTAACATTATAATTTGGAGAATGTGTTTACTACCTTTTGGAAATCTAGATGAATGCTAATGAATCTTTATAGTAAATTACTCATTCTCATAATGGTTGAAGTAGTCACATAGGTTTGAAGAAACTTTATCAATGTTATCTGATCTGATTATGGTACACACCCAAGATAAAGTTATAAAATTAAGAACTTCATTGAAGAGGCACAGTCTGTCAAAACCTCTGTCATGAATTATGAATGAATTATTTTTAAATGCTGCTCTGATTTTACTTGAAATAATAGAATAACATTTATTCATTAATAGAGTATTTCTTTAGAAACCTTCCGGGTCAGGATAACGTATAAATATTTGTTGAAAGTTACAGAATTGTACTTTATTTAAGTATAAGTTGTTGACTACATCCAGTCATTAATATAACTGTAGGCTACTTCTGTATGCTGTGTATAGCACTGAATCATAATGCAAGTCAGACATTTCGACATTCTGGACTGTATAATTCAATAGATAAAATATGGCCCAGGGGCTGGTCCTAGCCTGCAACCCATCTCAATCAGACCCACGATGTTCTCAAAAAAATGTAACAACATCCAAAAATCAATAAGAGGCAGCACTTTATTGATCTCAAGGCAAATGACTACAAAGAGTCTGCATTAGTATTTAGCTTCATTCCATGGAGGGCGCTGTCTTCATTGCATTGGACAACAGGCCTTAAGTTGACTCTTGTTCACTCACCGCTACAAGTTTCAATAGCGGTTGTCAAGATGTAGCCTTGATTGAACTTCAACTAGTCACGTTACATCAGACATGACGCTGGTCTTGCAACATGAGGTGACCATCTCTCAACTGTTCCCAATGGGCTAAATTACACAGATAGACGTTACTTTACATGTTGTCAGTCATAATTACAGATTTTTTCTAGCATTCAAACAATGGAATGCATTACAAAGGGATCACTTCACGGCTGAAATGAATGGGAGATACAATCATAGCAATCATTCACACTTTCAACATAGGTATAGCATGTAATGTAAGTCCTTTAGTAAAGGACATAGTGATACAATATGTAAAGATGCAGTGTTTGCTTAAACACAGCAATCGTGCAATATGACACTATTTGTGAAGACTGTTGAGTTGTATACATGTATTTGACATTCATCCCTTCTTTGACAGGTAGACATAAAGGAAATGTTAATGTATAAAAGCGAGGAACAAAGGCCTACTGCTAAAGAAGGAATGATTTGGGTCCTTCACAGTTACAACTCTGTTTATCACTCCACACATACAATTAACTACCTCATGAATACAGTGAAAATACTACAAGCTTGGTACAAAAAATAACCCCATTTTTTTTTCCATTAGCCTGTTAGTATTTAAATTTTGTTTCTAACGGTGATTCTGCATTGCTTGATGCTTGCCACTGCTGATGACTATGCACTTCACTGTGTTCTGGGACACACTCTGACATCATGTTATGTTTTAAATTTAGTTGGACTCTAATTGCAGATTCTTGGTGATGTGCTCACTCATGGCAGTGTAGTAATGGTTGCATTACATCATATGACAGTGTAAAACTGGTGTGTTTGTGATCTGAAACCAGCTATATTAGAAAATATATATATAGTTCTACATGAAGTGATGTGCAATTAAGCATTCATTCCACTTAATAATTGAAAATGTATTTCAAGTGTGCATGTTGTTTGAGTGTGTGTGTGTGAGTGAGAGAGAGAGGGACATGCAGAGAGAAAGTGGTGGGAATGAATGGGGGGGCGGGGGGCACTGGACACAGCTGGACTGTGTCAGGACTGATGAGAGACATTCCTTTTAGTGTAGCATAACCGTCCTACCGCCCTGCTGATAACACTGGCACCTCTCTCTCGCTCTCTCTCTCTCTCTCACACACACACACACACACACACACACGCACACACACACACACACACACACACACACACACACACACACACACACACACACACACGCATGCACCCACGCACGCACACACACACACCCTTTCTGAACTGCACCAGGAGTACTAACACCATGGGAACCAGACCATGGCTCCAACTTTGTGTCAAATTATTCCACCACACACTAACACACTCACACACACAAATACACCGGCCTCATGTGTTTCAGTGAGCTCATTGTGGAAAGAGTTAGTTAAGATAGCATTTCTTGTCTATTGTGCACACGTCAACATACTGTGTCGCTTACATGAGCACCCACACACATTAGTGAGTTATAGTTGAAAGTAGATTCAGAGCTGCTATGTTATAGAACACAGAGAACTTATATTAAATACATTTCACTATACCAGTATTTGGGGTTTTGTATTGATACATTAGATGAGCAAGCATTTGTCGTTAATAACAAGACATTTTTTGATCTATTTTTGCCCATGCCTGATCATGTTTAGTGTTTATTAACTCATTAAATTTGTTACAGCTTATACATTTTTTTAAAAATAATTAATGTCTCCATTTTCTGCATAGTTTAGTTTCCAAAGTGTTGATTGACTCTTGCTAGAAATGCAGACTTCATGACAGTCTTAAGCAAAACTATATTGCTTGTGGGGTTTTTTTTCTTTGGTTCTCCAGTTTACAATAACTAATGTTACTACTGAGATCACAAGACCATGGTTGGAAATGAGCACCCACCCCTGGCACTCACAGCTAAATTGTGTAGTGGCAGGGTAACTCTGAGTCTGGGGGGGGGGGGGGGGCAGTCTACTACCCAATCAAAATTGTTGAAATAGTAAACACTGTTTTAAGTCCCACTTATCTAGTGTCTGAATGAAAGATTTGTCTTTTTTTCCCGGTTGTATGTGCCCCCTAACAAAAAAGCTGGCCCCAACCTGACCCCCTATCTGGTCTAGAACCGCCACTGAAGCTTGGGAAGACCAGTGGCAGAGAACTTTGATGATGTGATCTAGACTTCCTTGACTGGCAGTGGTGTAGTAGCAGTGCCTATGTGAACAGAGTGCCTGGAGTAATTAAAGTTCAGGAGAAAACCCCAACTTGGATAAGACCTGATGGAGATTGTGGCAAAACCACAAGCATGTGCTCTGCCTAATTCAGTGATGAAGAGAGGGTCTTTTGTGGGAGCAAGGTATGCTAGTGTCAGGTGTATGTGTGACAGGATGGCTTTGTAAGAGATTTGTAAGAGGAAAATGGGATGAGAGAGGCCAAGTTGGCTGGTCCTGCTACATTTAAGGTTGAATTAGGGCCAGTCCTGGGATTGGATCCATAGTGGCTGGCATGTCAAGTGGGGTCATAAGTAGATGAAAAAGAGTAGGAATTCTGAGCATCATAAGAAGCCAAAGAATGCGAGGAGTCATTGATGGATAGCGATGAGTATCCAAAGCGGAGTGTTTTGACACACCGGGCAAGGAGATCTGTGGTTAGACCTGTGTAGGTGCAAGATGGGGTTCTGCCTTACCCAGACCTTTGATGAGCATGGAGACACAGGGATGAGAAACGGAGGGGGCTGGAGCTCAGGAGAGCAGTTTTATGAAGAAGAATGTTGCTGAGCGACATGTTGATGGTGGATGTTCTGATTTTGAGGCTTGTTAATGTTATGTATGGTTTGTGAAATGTATGGAATGATTTGAGTCTCCATAGTATGATGGAATGGTCTTAGGAGACAGACTGTTTAAGATTGCTTGCTCTGATTCGATGACCAGGTAGAGGAGCTGGGGGTTGTGATGTAGATGGTGGCTGAAAACAGAGGGACTCCTGTTGAGTGAGGATTTTAGCCTTTTGCCAAGGATTTGGATTGCTGAGATAAGATTCAAGAGAGTGAGTCAGTGATGCAGTTTTTATCGGTATGGATAATGAATTGGTGTTGTGATTTGAATAAAGTCAGTCTGCAAATACATTTTATGATGTCTATTGATTGCAAGTGGTCCTCATTTATCATATAACAACAGTTGTCTGAGTGAGTTAGGATGGCTTTTGTGGACCATTTGTCTACTACAGACGGTCAGCATTGAAGACTGCTTACAGTTCATAGAGGGCAGATGAAGGAGAGAGTGAGGACAGTACTGGAGGGGTCAATCAGAGGTGAACAATCTACTGTCGTAGAAGCGACCGAAACCAGCTGAGGAGCTGTGTTGGCGTACAGCGGGATATCCACTTTGATGGATTTTAGAGGAAAAACTTCAGGGCACTTTGTAGCATAGTCCGTTATGACCAGCATGTAACGGTTTCCTGCCTTGCTTCTCTCCACAGGGCCAACAATGTCCATTCCAATGCGCTTAAATGGGATACCAATAATGGGAAGCAGTTGGAGTGGAGCTCTGGAGGGTGTTTTAGCAGATGTTATTTGACACTGAGGGCAACTTTTACAGAATTGAGCTACATCTCTATGTAGGCCAGGCCATTGAAAATTAAGTTTGATGCGAGCTATGATTTTATGCTTACCTAGATGGCCAGCCCATGGACCAGAGTGTCCCAAGGTGAGTATGGCATCTCTATCAGCTTGGAGAACCACTTTCTGCAACACTGACCCTTGTTGACGATAAAGCATGCCATTTTTCAGGATGTACTCGTCTTGTTGTTAGGCCTCAGTTCCAGGCACCTTCTCAGCCTTCTGGAAAAGAGACACTAAAGAGGGATCATTATTTTGCATTTCAGCAATGTTTTCTTGCACTTTAAACCCAGTGGTAGATCTGGCTCAGTGTTGGTTGATGGCATCACCACTGTTTGGTGGAATTTCTCCTGCCTTCTCTGACTGTGGGTTTTCCGAGTCTTCCTGGGTGTGGTTTCCAACTCCTCGTTAAAGAAAGGCAGGGCACTGAGGATTTCATTGGACTCGGTTTGTTGTTTAGCCCTCATTCTGGTGACAACAGCATTGCATTTTCGACAGATCAAAATAAGTGATAGGTCTCTTCCTAGTACAGCCTCAAAGGGCAAATTATCAACTCCAATATTCAGAGATAAATTTGACCATCAATCTTAATATACACGTCAGCGGTTGGATAAGGCTTCTCATCTCCGTGAATACAACAAATAGGCATGGTATCACGGTTGCTAATGATGTGAGGTGGAACCAACTTCCTGTGAACCAGTGTCTGATCGCTCCCTGAGTCAAGCAGAGCCCTTAAAGTGATTCCATTAACTTTAGTGTGAGTAATGTTGGTGGTGTATAGCCTGAGCCGCTGGACAAAGTGTAATGGCTGATGCTGTGCCGTGGGGTGCGGACAGCGAAGCTCGGACGTGATCGGGTGGCTGGGCATGTCAATGGGGAGATGACTATGGGCGGAGGAAAATCAGAGAAAACAGATCAACCTCCAAGAAGATTATGATCTAAGGGAATGATAATTAACTTGTAATCCATTTTGGTAAGCAATCTAGTTTGAGTTGCTGGTCTTAGTGGAAACAATGAGAACTTGAGACAAACGAAACAGAAAGGGTTAGAGTAATCGGTCGCATCTTATTGTACAGTACATTAATAAGACGTAACAAGCCCTACTTTGTATCAAATTAAACAAAAACAATACACTAATACGTAACAAGCCGTATTTTGTATGAAATTAGACAAAAACAATATGCATAACAAGATGTACTTTGTCTGAAATTAGACAACTAGAAATAATGTAATCTTAGACAGTAAACAAGAAAAGTGATACTGTAATTAGACACCATATAGCCTACCCAAATTGTGCTGTAATCAGAAACCGCATATAAAGTCTTATTACTTAAAATATAGTCTACTATTATAGGACATTATTATACCAAATTATATTGTAATTACAAACCAAATCGGACATCCTAAGACACCATTTTACAAGATCTTAGTCTAATTATCACACACAATGCCATATCCGACCCAAAATATGCTAGTTAGACGCTATTCTACCATCACAACCAAATCGGCCTATAGCTTAATTAGACGAATGTACTGCCATATTATATCATGCGTTGCCTTTATAATAGTCAGACGAAACATATAGGGTTCAGGGGAAAATACATTAGTTGAGCTTTATTTGACACAGTTCCACTTTCTCGAGTAATTTATTGATCATTAGAAGAAAATGGTACCTTAACTAAAGTCAAACCACATCGGTTCACATCTGGTCGCTACTACACCCTGGTAGGGTTAGGGTAACCTGGATGTTCTCTGGAGTCTTGTGGAGTTTGTAGATATAGAGCAGCTATTGAAGCTGCCAGGACATTGCATGTTTATTTCCAATTGTTGGATCCTTATTACAGTCTTATTAAACTTACTTAGAGGATAATTTTCGACACATTACAATGGAACTGTACTGTAAAATAAAGTGGTTCTTCTTACTGTTAGACCCTTATTACAGTCTTATTAGACCTACTTAGAGGGTAATTTGTGGCACATTACAACATAACTGTACTGTAAAATAAAGTAGTCCTTCCCACTGTTAGACCCTTATTAGACTTTCCTAGAGGGTTGCTTTTCTGACCCTTGTGGACGCCTCCAGCAGTGCCAGTCCTAAGTAATTTGGTGCCCCCTTGCATCATAGTCAATTTTACGTCAGTTTTCATACACTCACAGAGAAACTGCATGTATGTATTCAAGATTTTAATTCTTTTAAGTCAAAAATATCACACCAAATAAAAACTGAAGAAAGAAACAAGTGATAAAAATAAAATATAAATAAGGCATTGTGCAAGCATATTATCTCGCAGCCTCAGCAAGTGCCATGTCTTGGTTATCTACTGTCAGCCCCTTTGCAAAACGACCTCCAACTCCTTCCATGTTGCCATGTGGGTATTGTGCTCCTGGCTATCCTTGTGAACCTTCAGCAAGCGGCTTGCATTTTTCCAGTCCTCTAGTCCTTCCTTGTTAAGGCTGTATTCTTTCAGAGAAAACATTCAGCAGCAGAAGACTCTGTTAAAACAGTCATGTTGACACTCTCCCATCTTTCTTTTTGGGAAATGTGTAACTGCTTTTTTTATTTGAACTGGTCCTCTGTGAACTAACTCTAATGTTACTTTGTCAGTTAGAAGAGATGTCCAGTCAGCAGGTCTATTGGTGTAGCCTTTTTGTCCTGATGCTGTGTCACTCTGCTGTGCTGAGGTAGAGGGACAGGAGCACCTGATGCTGTGTCAGTGGAGGTGGTGGTGAAATATTTCAAAAATGTACCTGAAGAAAGAAGTATATGTGACCACTGCGTGTTACATTGTATTACTACTACTACTACTAATAATAATAATAATAATAATAATAATAATAAAACAGAGCTTGATGTGTGTTATACAATTGACACAAGACTAAAGTAGACTAATAATGACAATGTGATGAGATTGAGTCAACTTTATTGTCGTTACTGTGCAATTCAGTCTTACTGGAGTGCAAGTGCAGTGTACATACAGTATATTCGCCTATGAATGATATGGGAAAGCTAAGGTGTGGAGTATTAACATTAATATACTTTGACTGCACTTTAACACTGATGTAAACTTTAACAAACTGTGACACAATAAGTCAAAGGCTTACAGCTACGCTGTTACAAAGGGGATGGAAAACTAATAGCATTTTAACTTACATAGAAGCAGGAAAGACGCCTGTAAAATAACACCTGAACAGGCCTAACATTAACTTTCCAAATGTCCCTGATGAATTTAAGGTGGAGTAACATTAACATGTCAACTTAGCTATTTATTGATTATTTAACAATGCTGCTATCGTCCAAAGTAAGCTAGCAAGTTAACACTCCAACAATGGTAACTGCGTTACTCTTCTTTCCTTCTTTTCTTTCACTGGGTGCTGGATGGTTTCAGTCTTTGGGACACTGTGATTCCACTACAGTATCAATAAATCTCCCCTCTTGGTCTTGGGGTCTCGGTCCGGTCAAGTTCAGGCAGCTGGCCTCTCGACCTGCCCCCCTCACAAAGAGCAGGTACACTGCAACGAGCCAGGAACCCAGAAAAAAGGTCTCTCCATTATTCAATAGTCTTTGCTATGATGTTATGTTGAAGTGGGCTTATAGAATTTTTCGAAATAATAGTAGTAATGGCACTGGTAAAAAATAAAACACAGGGGCCTGGGACCTCCACAGCTGTTTGTAGTTGAGCTCCAGCGCAAACACACGTTGCTCGTGAGGAGCTGATGGTCGTGAGGAGCTGATGGAGCTATCAAAGCTTTCAGGAAAACGTTATCTCATAAATTTATGAACATGCACAATGATGACAATGTCCGTCCAGGTGCCAGTGTCTATATTTCACAGGAAAATACTGCGAATACTGCAAATACTACAAAAGACAGTCTTGTGTGAACACAGGCTCTCCTTGCTGTTATTTTGACTGTCCTACACTTCACAACTGAGCTTACTTCCTTGTTTACCAGTTTATAGCCAAAATAATATAACAATAAATAATATAGCCATTACTGTCTTCATATTAAATTAATAAATTAACACTTAATACACAAAATGACATCCAGCCTAATACAGCCTACTCACGAACAAACTCCATCTTTTATCTGCTTATATCATCTGCTCATTGTTACCTCTGCTGCTAAACACTGACTTTATTTATAAAAGGTAGAACCATATAAACCGTTTATCTTCACAGGGTAGAGCTCAGTGAGTAGAGCCTGTGGACTAGTGATTGGAAGGTTGCTGGTTCAAATACCGACTCCCCTGGGGCGGGACTGAGCTACAAGTATCCTTGAGCAAGATACTGAACCCCAAAATGCTCCTGATGTGCAGTTGGCAACATCTCTGCGACCCTCACAGATAAGCGGAAAAAGAAAATGGAACGGAACTATAATATTTAAACAAAAATGGGAAAAATAACAGCTTAGTAATTACTACCTTTATGTGGTGGTTTTTATTCTGGGCAGAACACACGCATGCGTAACGTTACTCTGACTGTCTGTTCATGGACAAAATGTCTGCAGTGTCAAAATAACTTAAGAGAGCAAAAGTAGTCCAACAGTGACATGTAACATCTGCAATACAACCATTCCGCAGGGGGTGGGGGGTGACAAAAGAGCTGCATTTAATACTACACCTTTACGGCAAATAAAAAACAAACCCTCAACAACGAGTTCACTCAAGCAATACAGGCAATGACATCAAAGCAACAAACACTCACGGATACTACAAAAGGACAGAGAAATATCCTCGAGACAGCGACATGATCTGTTGTCACAGTACAGTGTCACAGACTCATCTGCTAACGCAAGGATGGCCAGTGTTGCAATAGCATATGCAGAATAATAAAGAGCCATATGAAAGTATATACTTTGTTTCAACAAAATAAAAAAATATATTAAGGAATGCAGGTACTTTTTTTTAATGCAACTGTATTATCCTGGATAATATTAGTTAAGGCTATGTATCGGATTGGGACTCGGTATCGGCAGATAGTAAATATTAAAGGACTCGGATCGGGGTCGGGGTAAAAAAAAGGACGTCAGGACATCCCTAATTACATCACCTTTTAAGTACACAAATTCTCCATGAGCACAGCATATTAAAGGAGACATGCTATGCTCACCTCTAAATCCGAGGCCATGGTTCTCAGTAGGAAAGTGGTGGATTGCCTACTCCGGGCGGGGAATGAGTCCTTGCTCCAAGTGAAGGAGTTCAAGTACCTCTGGGTTTTGTTCATGAGTGAGGGGATGATGGGGCATGCGATTGACTGGAGAGTCGGAGCAGTGGGTGTGGTGTTGCATGCGCTTCACCACACAGTTGTGACGAAAAGGGAGCTGACCCAGAAGGCAAAGCTCTCAATCTACCGGTCAGTCTTCGTCCCTACCCTCACCTATGGTGAGAATGAGATCGCGGGTACAAGCGGCCGAAATAGGTTTTCTCTGCAGGGTGGCTGGGGTCTCCCTTAGAGATAGGGTGAGAGGCTCAGCCATCCGGCAGGGACTCGGAGTAGAGCCGCTGCTCTGTTGAGGTGGTTCGGGCATCTGATGAGGATGCCACCAGGGCGCCTTCCTAGGGAGATGTTCCTGGCACATCCGACTGGGAGGAGACCTAAGAGTAGACCAAGGATCAGGTGGAGGGATTATATCTCTTCGCTGGCCTGGGAGCGCCTGGGGATTCCCAGTCAGAGTTAGCCGATGTGGCCGGGGAAAGGGAAGTCTGGGGCTCGCTACTGAAGTTGCTGCCCCTGCAACCCGATTTTGGATAAGCGGTTGACAATGGATGGATGGATGGATGGCTATGCTCATTTTAAGGTTCATACATCTTTGGGGGCTACCACTCACAGAGGTTTCCATGCTGCAATGCTCAAAAATGCAACAGTTTTCTCATGCAGTCAAGTCCAGTAGCACTATGTTCTCCCTGTGTTTGAGTAGCTCTGTTTTAGCTGCTGTTCCTGTAAGGACTCCCTCCCAAAAGCCCGGTCTGCTCTGATTAATCAACTCACGCCTTACAATTTAAAAATGTTCTGGTATAAGCAGCCAAGAGCAGAGCAACTGTTCTCAACATTAAACATAATGCTAGTGCTAGCAAACATAATAATGGCCATTAACGATTTTAGACATCACTTACTAAAAGCAACAGCAGCAGATGCAGCAAGCACACATTTTCTCAGGGAAAGCAAGTTGCGCATCTAGAGTGCATATACAATACATTTTGAACAAAGGTTCAGGGAGGAGAGGAAAAGTCAAGTGCTAACTTACAAGTGTTAACAAAACAAATCAAATCTTATTAAAGCTGTGAAATATTAAATCATCCATCTTTGCTCACTACATCTTAGCCTTTACAACTCCCTTAGTGTGCATAAACTGCAGGTTAGGAACTTTTTGAATATAAAAATTGGGAATTTTTCAGTTATCTTGGGAGAATTGGCCAGCCATTGAAGCAGACAATTAATAGTTATTGGTATTGGCTGAAAAAATACAAATCATGCACCCCCACTGGAAACCCATGCATTAAAAAATTTAGGTTGTAGTAAAATGGGCCAATCAGCAGGAGGTACTTGTCGAGCCAACCCCATGAAACCAGTAAGAAAGAGAGACCTACATTGTCACTTAAAGTTCCTCCCAGGAACATTCTCACACAATGTGCCTGAGGGTAGGACATGTAATATATCAAGATAATTGCAATTACATTAAGATTCTTGATCACATGTGAACATTATTGGTCTTGTTCAAATGTGGGATTCTGGACAAGGGTTTTGCACTAGCCGCATCCTTGCTACATGTTTTCAAGGCTCCTGATGGCTGTGTTAACCATGTTACAGGTTATATGAGGCTTTGCATGCCAGCTGTTTTGTCTCCCTAATGGAAGGAAACTGGCACTGAGACAAACACACACTGCCACCGGGCAAAGTGTGTGTGGAGGAGTGTCTTGCAACAAAGCCCAAACTATTAATCCCCCCCCCCCCACCCCACACACGCGCGCACACACACACACACACACACACCGTGTGTTCCTCCATATTTAGCTCTATTGTTAATGTGTAAATATTAAAGTTGGATAGTGGCCACAGATTACAACCTGTCCATATTTAGCTCCATCTTGTTCAGAACTCATGCACTATATTTATATTACCATCAAACATTTAGCTAGGCCTCAATGAAAACACTGTCTTACTAAAAAAAAAAAAAACTTTTTCCATGTTTCTACATCACACCTGTGTACTGCCTGGTCTACCAGGAAAAAGATGTTGGCAGTTAGGTTTTCTCCAAAATCATAATTGTATGTGTAAGGTGAATAGGACTGAAATCAACCTGAGCATCAAACTTTTCAGTAAAAAAAAAAAATACTATACACAGACCTGCCAACCTTTTTAGGAGATTTAGAAATTTTAGTAGTACAACTACCCCCCTCAACAGCTGACAGCCCACTGTTGCCCTCCCACCAGTGAGACACCTAACATCATAATACATAATACACACACACACACACACACACACTTCATTCAAAGGAAAACTAGATCCAAGTCATTAATATACAGCTACATTGTTTGGCTCATCACCTCCTAGATCACAATACAAAATTATTAACGTGTAGATTAAGGGAGTGGATTATAAACCAATCATATGTAGTGAAACTACACAAACGTTATCTTATATATCCTGTCCAATATTTTGTGCCCATATATTTCCAAAAGGGTGGAATAAAGTGAGAAGGAGTAGAAACAAAATTGCAGGTGTCATGACAATGTTGATGTCAGGCTCGGCAAAAAGAGAATGGATGCAGATGCAGAATGGCAACAGTAATGACAGGTTTTATTTTCAGATTTTGTATCTCTTCAGACAGAATGATAAATGAATGGGCTATGAAAATCTCTGGGTCCAGAGGACAAGACAAACAACAAGAACACAGAAAGAATGAAAGACGCTCCCGTAGGAGGAAAGGAGAAAACTACACTGAACTTAAGACTTGGGCTATGAAAATTAAATAAATCAAAATCCCTCGAAAAGAGGGAAAGGCTCACAGGCTATCATAATTATCTACTGTAGCAACACTACAAAAAATAACAGAAAACACTCCAAAGGAGGAAACACAACACTATCAAAATCTTATGTGAAAACAAAAGGTCTAACCAGAAAACTACAACTCAAAACCACTCTTCTTCAGAGGCATACAAAACAGAAAATAAAGCGTGACAATACTTATCTTGATACAAGGCTATGAATAAGGCTGGACGTATTCAACAGGACAAACGAAATACTCTGGCAATGCAGACAGGGGAAGACAAAGACTTTATACACATGAGGGAGGGGAGCACAGGTGGATGCAATCAGGGATTAGGGATGAGGTCAGACCGGTGACACAAGAGGAAGGGCAAGTGACCTGAAATGAGAGGAGAGTTACCTTTCAAAATAAAACATGAAATTCACAAGACAAAAAACCTATGACAGGACATCCCTCAATGCGGTGTGACAGTTGAGTGGAAGGAAAGTCTGGTGTGGGAGTAAGTGATCACAAAGTTCATTTAGGAGATTTTTGTACTTCCCTGGTGTTTAAAAAAACTTTCAAAATTCATTCAGGCCAGTAGAATTGTAATGTATGTATATATATATATATATATATATATATATATATATATATATATATATATATATATATATACACACACACACACACACACACACACACACACACACACACACACACACACACACACACACACAAACACCAGGGCATCTGAGCAGAGCGCGGAGTGTGTGAAATATAGTCGAAGCGCAGAGCGGGTTTTAATCCAAAGGCCAGAGCGATGGTTCACACAATAAAAGAATAAAATGTGAGAATAAATGAGGATAATATTACATAATACAAACCACAAATGAGAATAGATTAAAACACACATATTAAATAAATAATAAAGTGTTAAAAGGGGAAAATAAACTTCTCAGGTTTATACTTAGCTTTAACACCTTAACATTCAGTTAAAACTTCTCATGTATTCCCGATGGATCCACAGTGTTCAGTTTGTGGATCCACCTTCTTTCTTGTTTCTGTCTTTCAGGCCTGGACCAGGCACTGTTGCTCTCTAGGCCCATGTAGGTGTATTTCTGTGGATTGTGAGTCTTAAAATGGTCATAGAGCACCGTTGATTTGTTTTGTTTTTTAATGTGATAGATGTGTTGATACATCCTGCATCTTAGAGTGTTCCCCGTTTCTCCTATGTATATTTTCTTACACATGCTGCACTGGATGGCGTAGATGAGGTTGCTTGAATCCTCTGAAAAGGATTGCCATATGGGCTAGCCCTGTTGAGAAAATGGATTCTCCAGAAAAGATGTGTTAATACATTTTTGGCTTTTGACCGTTGACTTTTGTGTTTTTCCAAATGCTGTTTTGATGAGGATGTCTCTGAGGTTTTTGTTCCTCCTGTAGGCTGTTATAACCTTATAATTTTGTAATCCTGCGAGGTTTGCCTGGACCTCCTGGAAGTGGGTTTTGATTTTTTTTTTTTTTTGTTGAGTGGCGTTAGTTGATGTGATTATGTTACCACCAAAGGGATGATGGGCTCATTATTATGGTTGCCAGTGTATTCCCTGGATGATTCAAAGAGTTCTTTCACCTCACTCTTTACCTGTCTCAGAAACCTGGTGGAGTACCCTCTAGGCTTCAGGGCTGAAAAGAGTATATGGGTGTCCGTTTCTACATCCTCTTTGTAGGTGCAGATTCTGTGAAACCAGATTAAGTGGGATTTAATCAAGCCTCTATAAGTATGATGGGGATGATAGCTGGTCTTATATTAAAGTGCGTATCTGTATCCTTAAAGTACACTTTAGTACCTAATCTTTAGAGTTATCTTTAAAATTTGTGAGAAAGGCTTGTGTGTCCAAGAATTCAACTTTGTGTTGTTGTATGTTGTGCTTTAAGGTAATCTGGGGGGTGATGATTATTCAGGGTTGCCATGAATTCATCGAATTCAGCCAATGTGTGATGCCAAAGGCCAAAGATGTCATCCAAATATCTTAAATATAGGCATGGTAATTTATTGCATTTCAACATACAAATTGGTAGGTACTCTTGTGCTTTTGAGTTTGTTAACAAAGTCAGGGATGTCATTTAAATAGCTGTTATGTTTTTGTTTTTTTAAATCACAGAAAAACAACAGAAGAGGTCAGGGCTATGTTTAATGGTGAAAGTAAGAGCATATCCACACTTACAATGTGAAGGGAACTCAAGGGATTGGGACTGAACAGCTATGTAGCCTTAAGAAAACCACTAATCAGTGAGGCTCAACGGAAAAAAAGGCTTCAATTTGCGAGGGAGCATAAAGATTGGACTCTGGAGCAATGGAAGAAGGTCATGTGGTGTGGTGAGTCAAGGAGGAGGAGCCAAGCCATGCACAATCTTACAGGCTGGACACACTGGATGCGTGTGCCATGCTGCAGCGTGGCACTACCTCTCACTTCCATGTCAACAGGTTACGGTAGCCACACATGCTTGCTTTATCTAGACATTCAAAGTCTAAATAAAGAAAATCACATCATCATTTTAATCAGAGCTGCCAAGGCTCAGGAACTGACCTTGAGTTTCACTCAACTGAGCATCTTCGCACAGTCACGCTCTAATCCTCATATGTCACATGGTAAGGATGATAAATCGCACCTTTTTATTTCTTCCACTCCGATATATTTCTTCACTTGCTGCTTGCCATACTTGGGGCCCTATTCTGCCTGTGATTGATTTATCCAGATATTAACCCATTCCAATCATCAGTCGTCATGCCTAAATCAAACCAGTCCAACAAAAGGCAACAAGTACCAACCAATCGGAGGCAGAATAGGGCTGGTCAGGATGTCACTTGAGGAGGAGAAAACAGACTTTAGCAAACAGACTGCAAAACATTCGAAAATATTGTGATCTCAATAATGACTGTCTGTCAGTTGAAGCTGAAGGTCAAACTGAAGGTAACTACCTCATTCTGATATGATTTATGTTATTTTTCTTGATTAATAAAATACCTTCTTAAATAGTCACAATAATTCACAGACCATGGAAAATTATATCGATCCAGACAATCAGTTCTTCTGTAACATAAATGATGATAGCTGCTCCTATACAGAGATATAACATTATAATCAAACCATTAGAACAGATTGTCAGTAATCCACTGCAGAAGCCTGCATGCAAACTTCAGCAACATAAAGCAATACTGAAGTCAGTTTACCCAAGCGTTCAACATAACTGTCATATCTGAAACATGGATCAACCCTGATGAAGGAAGAAACTTTGAATCAGATAGATGTCAAGCCTGGCAAAATGAGGACTCAGATGCAGTCAGCGAACGAGTTTCGACAGGCTTTTATTCTGAAATCACTTGTATCTTCTTCCGAAAGAGTGACAAATCAGAAGGCTATGAAACTCTAATCTCGTCTGAACAAACAGACGCCAAACATAAAACAAAGGAAGCACAAAACAGAAAATCACTCTTGAAAGAGGAAAACCTACTACACTGATCTAAGAAGGAAATAAACTATGAAAAGATAATTCAACAGAAAATCACTCACGAAGAGGGAAAATAACAAATGGCTATAAAATTATCTACACTACACTGAGCTGCAAACAAACAAAATCAAAGTGCTCCACGAGGAGGAAAAACAAAACACAAAAGAGAAAATGGCTATCTAGAACGGGAATACAACTAACCAAAAACGTTATCAAAATCAAAATCACTCTTCTTCAGAGGTACACAAGGAAACAGAAAAACAAGCAAGGCGATACTTAACAAAATGCAAGGCAAAATGTGGCAAGGCTGAGAATGGCTGGAGATTCATGACAAGATGAAATACTCTGGCGACAAGACAGGGGAAGACACAGACAATATATACACCAGGGAAGGGAGAACAGGTGGAAATTAGGGGATGACGTCAGACCGGTGACACAATAGGAAGGGCAAGTGACCTGAAACGAGAGGAGAGTTACTTTTCAAAATGAAACATGAAATTCACAAGACAAAAAACCCAAGACAGGACATCCCTCACTGCAGTGTGACAATAGATATTAACTAAATAAACTAGCATGTAAACATTGAGATATCTACTGGATAACAGAATTCCAAAAATGGAGAGTGAGTCACATGACCAAAACATGTCAAAAAATGGTCCCTTTTGTTTCTGACAACACCAGCAGAGAAATGACATCTCACTGTTTTGTTTTTCTCTGGAGTGTAATTAATACTATGTATAATCTATCTTCTTTATGCCTTAAATTGTAAGAACACTTATGAACTTGCCCCTAAACATAAGACCAATCCTCTTTCTGAATTTCCATATGAAGATCTTGTTCCAAATTCTGTCCTACATTATCAGTATTTACTACAGAACAATCAATAAAGACATGATATAATTTAGAAATAACTTTCTGCTTGCCCTGCTTCTTATTGTTTATTATACCATCAATTTCTGATGGTGTGGGTTGTTGAAGAGAACATTTTCAATATTTAATGCACATCTTATTTGAAAAAATCTAAATAAATGGGAGGGATGTAATTCATAACTCTGTTGCAGCTGAGCAAATGAAAGAAATTATCAAACAGATGACAAAATTCTTGGATCCCTTTATGATACCATAATTTTCAAGTGTCATCCATACAGCATGTAATACTTCTTCTTAGTCTTATAGCCTAACAGTTTATGAGACAATTTCCAAATGCTGAGGCTATTTAAAATAACAGGATTCTTGGTAATTTTATCGATTACTTTGAACTCAATGTATGGTAAATGTCCCAAACATTTACATGAACACGAAATATTTATAAACCATTGTTTGAACTGGGTAAGCTGAGATGACAGAAAATAATAATAAAAGTTGGGAAGCTTCAGGCCACCAGAGTCATATGGCAAATGTAACACAGGAAGACACTAGAAAGGATTGTGGTGGAATAGTCAGAAGACTCTGAAATAAATTTAAAAACTTAGGCAACACAGACATTTTAACTGTGTTAACTCTACCAATCAGAGAAATTGAAGATGATCAATATTTTATTAACTAATGAAAGATAATTCAAACTAAAGGTGTCTTCTGGTTTTCTCGTAATAAACATACCCAAATACTTAAAACATTTAGTCGACCATTTCCAATTAAGATGGTTCCTCAATAAAGTATTGTCAAAATTAGAAAATCTCTGTTTTATCCCAATTAACCTTGAAGCCTGATAACTTCCCAATTTTTTCAAATAGATATTACATAAATAGCAATGGCAAACAATGCAGGGGACATCGGACAATCTTGTCTAGTGCCCCTTGAGAGCAGAAATGGTTTAGAATAGTTGGTGTTTGTCTACAACTGCCATAGGAGAACTATAAAGAGTTAATGTCCAGTGCCAAATCTTTGGACCAAAATTAAACCTTCCAAGGACAAACATAAGATATTTCCATTCAACTCTGTCAAATGCTTTTTCAGCCTCAACAGAAAATATAACATTTTGAGAATTTAATTCATTTGTATGGTAAAGAATATCGAAATACCTGCGTAAATTGTCAGTAGAGGTTCAACCATTAACAAACCCAATTTGATCTAGATGAATAATACTAGGTAAAACTCTTTCAAGACATAGTGCTTGAACCTTGGCAACAATTTTGTAATCTACATTATAGCTGAAATTGGCCTATAAGAGGCACAATAGAGAGGATCTTTATCTTTCTTTGATGAGAAGGGTTATAGATGTCAAACATAAAGACTGATGATTTGCCTTTTTGAGGTATTTCCATAGCAGACAGGAGGTCTTCTTAAACTCTAAACTTTGTCTATCAACTTGTGTTCAAACAGGTAGCAAAATATTATCCAAAAAGGATTTACACTCACCCGGCTCAGACTGTGATGTAGAGGTATACAATTCAGTATAATATTATTTGAAGACACCATTAATTTGAAGATGGTCGACTGTAATGGACCCATCTTTTCTTCTAATTTTAATAATTGTTCTATGTTTTGATTCCTTTTCATCTGTCCAGCTAGTAATTTGCCTGCCATTTCCCCTTGTTCTAAATAAGATAACTTGATTTCTTCAATACCAATTTGCTAGCACATGTATTAATGGAGTTATATTTCAATTTAAGATCATTTATCTGCATTAGTAAATTAGGGTCCTTGGTTAAAAAGTGTTGTCTTTCCAAATTAACTATATCTTATTTAATACATTTCATCTCATTTGTTGTTTCCTTTTTTAAAGATGAGGAAAAGGAAATTACACATCCTCTAACATAAACCTTCAGTGTGTCCCATGATATTAATGGGTCGAACTAGTCAATCTGTCAAGCATGTGCTTAACAGGCTTAACATGCTATTGTAAGGCTCATGACTCATGACAGGCTGTAACATAGACATGTACATTATGAACAGAAAAACGCTGGAATATGTTTCTGCCACTGAGGGAGTAAGCGCACACTTGACGGATTGACTAGTTTGATCTAGCTACTGGAAGACACGGATATCAAGAAACCGGTATGTAGCTCCTTGCACAAACACACTGTTTTAACTACTTTTTTATTCATTTTGAGTCATACACGCTACAGTGCTGTGTTGTAATGTGTCTGCTGATGTTGCATAACTTTTGGGGTGACATTTGGAGCAGGTTAAGACGCGTTTAACACAGTGTAAAGTTCTGACCCTATGCTGTTAGCTGTCAATGCTAACTCTCTGTTCACGGAGCCCTGTAATGGTTGGACCAAATGAGTTCCCTTCTTCGGTACTGGCAAGTCAAGGGTAGCTTGAGCAATGAAGCTGCATGATTAATCGACCGAGGTTCTTCTTTAAGGACCTGACAGCTGCCATTTTGAAAATGGGGCCTTTCTTGGAGTCAAACTTTGGTCAAACTTTTAGTATGTTTTTAAGTACATCTGATACTACTGTAAACACTGAGAAACCTTTTGTTAGAATTTTTTCAGGGTCAAACCATGTTTGCAGCTGACTAAAGACCAGAGTACAACAACTCCATGGCGGAACTGTACAAGCATGGATACAAACTGGCTCTCCTGTATCCATGACATCCATCGAAGCTCCACATCACCCTCCCAAATGGCGAGAAGACATGGATCCAGTCTGCTTCAGAGGCTGACAACTTTGTCCAAGACTTGAACAAAGTTACGTAAGCCAGTTTCATTAATACACTTGATGTGCGCCCAAAGGCGAAGTTGTGCTCTTCCAGTTGAGTGTTTTTTCTCATAATGTGCGCTACATTTGTACTGGGTGCAGCTAAATGTTATGCTCGCGATCAGGAGACTGGGAGACTTCCCAAACTTTATCTCCACATAGCTAACGGACTATCTACAGTTGCCTATTGAAAAGACATTCATGTTCTACTGTTTAATAGTATTTTCAGCAGGTATAGAGGACTGTGCGTTTAAAATATCTGAAAATGCTTATTGCACCAAAGTTGGTGTTCCTCTTGAGGTTTTTAAGATGCAATGTTTTTCTTGAAGTTTATTGAGTAGTGGGATCAGCGCAATGGATTTGAGGAAGTATCAGGTTATGCTGGTCCCAGTGTCCGAAATCTCTGCCTTGTCTCTGTCCCACCGTATCTGCTCTGCACCCAGCCCACCAACATCCTGGCAACTCCTGAGACACCCACACAGCCAGCTGCCAAAAGCGAGCTCTGCCTATCCCAGCTTCTCTCCACTTGGCCAGAAGAACAAGCTCCACAAGTGGTCCTGCTGGCGGACTCAAATGGGAAATCACTGGACACAAACAAGCTTTTTCCTGGTAAAAAAAAGTCCTTTCAAAACACTGCAGCACCACAGGCCAGGCAATGAAGCTGTTAAAAAAGGAGACCCTTAACAGCCCTCAATACCTGGTGATCCACACAGGAACAAATGACCTGCACAGCCTCCGAAAGGACACTGCTGAGGCAGTGATGAAGATGGCGGAGCAGGCCAGTAAGGAATTCCCTGACACCCCCATTGTGATCTCCACCCTCATGTCATCCATGACATCAATATGGAGATCAGAAGAGGATGTGCCACCTTACCCAACATCCACCTGGCCCTCCACCCAACCATTGGCACCTGGGACCTCTATGATGGACTCGTCACAAAGAGAAGGTGAAGATCTTTGCAAAGATCTTCCACTATCTCTTCTACTAGAAGCTTCTGAGGCCATCCAAGACCTCCTCTTCTCCATCACCACCCCAGGATCATCCCCCCTGCTGTGACAAGACACAACAGCTTAGCCTGGACCTCCCACTCCCCACACACCCACCACCTCACCACTGTGAAACAAAACCAAAGGAGGCTACTTTCCCCCTCCTCAGTCCCTGCCCATTATCCCCCCTTACAGCATCTGCAGCAGCACTATGCAGCAGCACCTGACCCTCCTCATCCACAGCAGTGGAGTTATGCAACAGCACCTCCCCCTGGTCCACCACGCCCCCAAAGCAGCAGAACTATGCAACAGCACCTGCCCCTAGTCCACTTCCCCACCCACAGCAGCTATGCTGCAGCTATAGACCAGCCTACTGCCACAGTCCCTCCCCTGATACCTCAGAGCTGGGATACATCAGGGAGATGCTGCGCACCCTGTGCTCCTGGCTTCTGTCCAGCTAAAATATACGTATTCAGAACTCACCTGATATAATGAATGACATATTAACGTATGACCAAAACCACTATGTCTCTACCAGAGGTGGTGTAGACAAGGCCATCAATGATATCAATATGACATTTCATAAGAAAGCTATAAAAGCTGACCTCATAAAACAAAAAACAAAGCCTGTTAAAAGGCAAAAATGTTGACAGATGGATTGATCAAGAATGCAGGATCATCAGACCTGAGTAAAATAACAAATGATACACAACCCAGCCTTCCGCAGTAGATACAGTACAATTTTTAAGAAATATAAACTTGAAATATAAACTGAATTCAGTGTCCCAGAATTCCCCATTCTTCACACCGAGGTGCAAAATTCAGGTTTGAGCTACTATTGGTCATGGTGGCAAACCCCCCGCTGATGAGGTAGTCAAATCCCCAGTCTCTGTTCTATGCTGAAGACCTACTGTCTCCTACTGAACAAGGACTACAGCAACAGCTGGACATAGTAGAAAAGTACTGTCTGAACTGGGCCCTGGCAGTAAATACGAAGAAAACTAATGTCACGATCTTTCAAAAATGCCTCAGATATCAGGAGAACAAACACTAATTTACCATAAATAATCGTATAATTGGCAGTGAATGCCCAGTGAAGAGCCTTACATGTATGTATGTATGGTAGTGAAGTATGGGGTCCACTCAGTCAGAGCTATACCCATTGGGACAAACATCCAACAGAATCTTTATATGCAGAATTCTGCAGATACATCTTACAAATACACAGAAACACACCAACAATGCACATAGAGCAGAATTAGGCAGACACCCACTGATATGCTCAACTTTTTTAACCACCTGAAATCCAGCTCCCGAGACACCCTCCACTCCAAAGCCCTCCAAACTCAAGTCCCCTCTGTCAGTTGGTACTGAGGCTAACTGCCCCCTCTCAGACACAGTCTGACCAGCCTCACAACAACACTGCTCTCCAAACACCAATCAAAGTAAAGCAAATTATAACACAATGTAAAGAAACCTATCTGGAACTGTGGTGGCAGATAGATACTGGGAAGATACTGGGTCATGATCATTAATATGTATAGATTTGGAATATCCCTTGCAGTCCCAGCTGAGCACCTTTTGGACTGATTACCTGCTGTTTCACCTCTGATTGAAGACTCCAGCCGTGAGTGTATTTTATAGTTAGTAAGTAAATCTATTGTAAAGTTAAGAAAAGTAGTTGCCCACTACAGAACACTGGAAAGAAGAAACTAAGAGCCAAAGTAGATTACAATATGATCTAGCCCTAAAAAGAGATTATGAATTACTAGAATATCTCTCTACTGTCAGAGATAGAGAGCAGAGACAGATCCTGACCAGGTATAGGCACAGTGACCACAAACTGACAATCTAAAGACAACTCCTGGGAGAAGGAGACAGGGCATATCTGGCTGCCAAATATACTGTATTGACCTGAATATAGGGCAAGGTTTTTTTTATGAAAATAATGTAAAAAAGTGGGGTTGTCGTATAACAGGGGTCTAACCGTTGACACATGCTGATAGTTGTCTGGGGTCACTACACGACCGCAATGGCAGAGGGCCCCAGCTTACTGTAGAGACGTCACCGACACTGTGGCTGGGGTTATCTGTCAATCACAGCGGAGAAGTGACAGGAGATGAAAAATGGACAGGCACGGTGACTGTACAGAGCAAAGTGGATCAGAAGTGGGGCAAGTAAACAGACATCTGAGGCAGAGCTATGATGCTAATCTTAAGATAATGGTGGTCGATGCAGCAGAGGCGTCAAACAACTGCCAGCCAGCCAAGAAATATGGGGTTACGGAGTGTAAAGTCCAAAGACCCTGCAATGAGCTGGCAACTTGTCCAGGGTGTACCCAGCCTTCGCCCGGAAACAGCTGGGATTGGCTCCAGCAACAAACCCTGCTACCTTTTTAAAAAGTGATGAAGCGGTTACAGATGATGACATGACATGATTTGCCCTCCCATGAATTTCTTTTTGTTATGCAGGGTGTGTTAATGTGCTACCTTGGAAAAAATATCATATTAGTCTTAGCAGTCTACCAGTTCAAAAGTCATGACTCGGTTTTGGGAAGTCAGGCATTGTAGTTGTAGTAGTAGTTGTAGTAGCATGACTACAACTACTACAGCTACTGCTACTGGGCCAGGGTTGGAATTTCGTCATTTTAGGGGCAAGGGGCTAATTTATAATAAGACATGGATTATGTATTAAAATATTTTTTGATACCAATAATAAGTTAATACTACATTAGAAAACAGTTTTTTTAAAGGAGGTAATGGGGATGTAGATGTATATGGGCTCCTAGAAGCCCAATACGGCACTGGCTCAAGTCTCTCTTTATGTTCTCTTATTGAAAACCTGAAATCATAACAGGTCACATCGAAAAAAAGAAAAGGGGCAAAGATTCTAATCCAAAAAAAGAAAACCTAGAACTGCAAGCAGTTATGAACGGGGGCCAAGCCCCCCCACTCAACTCGGACCCCACGCACCGCAGAGCCCACCGAAGTTTACCCCAAAGGATGATGGGCTCAGGGCAAAAGTGAGGACGCAGGCCAACGTCTGAGCTGTGGTATTCGCTGTAATGGGAAGTGCACTGGAAGTGCAAAAGGCTGAATGTGTGCCGATTTGGATTTGTGGTACTAAATCATGCCCACTTTGACCAAGCATTACTTAACTATATGGCTGGCCTCAGGAATGACCCCACATCAGTACTGTTTAATTACATTTCTATTATTGCAACAAAAAATGAGAGTGACAAGGAAAAATGCATTTATGTTGATTAGTGTGTGGTGACTTAACAAAGGAAAAGAGCAGCAGAAGTGGGCGGGGCCTATGTCAGAAAACCTAGCTCTATTTGGGAAATACATGAATATGACATTTATGAATGTGTTCATTAAAATGTGGACGTTAAAGGCAAAAACGCATTTACATCCATCATAGTAGCTGTCACAACTTCAGCCAGACTTTAGTTTTTCATCTGTCTGTTTCCTGTTTTCTCCTCACTATCTCTCATGTCATTTCAGACCCTGCCTCTCCCCCCTGCTCTGCATTACGTGTTGGTTTGATCCACCTGATCTGCTCCACCCCCTTACTC
Organism: Acanthopagrus latus; assembly: GCF_904848185.1. Taxonomy (NCBI): domain Eukaryota; kingdom Metazoa; phylum Chordata; class Actinopteri; order Spariformes; family Sparidae; genus Acanthopagrus; species Acanthopagrus latus. The sequence continues at coordinate 32,663,550 of NC_051039.1, read as the reverse complement.
ACCTGCTCCTCATCAGCTAATCAGCCCCCTCAGTATTTATACTGAGCCTGTTCCCTCAGTTCTTTGCCAGATTGTCTAGTGTGATTTGACCTGCCTTCTGGACTTTGGACTCTCCCTCTTGCCTGCTCCCTTTGGATTTGTTTGCCTCGCTGATTGACTACCTGGTTTGACCCTCGCTTGAAATTAAAACATATTCTCTTGCAACTGAACTGTTTTCTTTGTGCCGTGCTATTGGGTTCCTGCCTGCCATTTTGTGAAGCCTGATAGTAGCACCTACAGGCCAATTTGCACCAAATTTGGTGCAGAGCCTCTGGATGACTTCAGGAACAATTTACTTATGTTTGATGTTGAAAGCATTTAGTTTGATCAAACTATGAAACAATATGTGTTTTTTAACTAGCAAAACAGATTGCCCTGGTTATATTTAGCACATTTTTTGGAATGCCAAAATTCTTTTGACAAGTTTTCATCAGACATATCTGCATATTCTATGTGCAAAGTTTCAGGCAGATGGCGCTTAAACTGTAGGAGGAGTTTGAAAAAGTAGGTTTTGCATATGTGGCAATTTAGCGAATGAAATGTGCAACAGAATTGGGCACATCCTAAGTCAGAAAACCCAGCTCTATTCAGGGAACACATGGATATAAGGTTTGCAAATGTGTTATTTAAAATGTGGAAGTTACAGGCAAAATGCAATTGAATCCATTATAGCACCACCTAGTGGAGTACATGTGAAATTTCTGGTATGGATGAACTGTGTCCTTTTCTATATGTACCATATAAATTTAAAAGCTCTCCGCATAATAGTTTGGCTGAAATTAATGTTTGTTGTTTCTCTTGTACTAAGCCATGCCCACATTGACCAGTAATGACCACCTTCAAGATATGGTGTCAGGATTGGCCCTACATCATACCGACCAAATTTCGTAAAAATCTGTGTAGCCGTTTAAGAAATATAAACTTCCCATATTTTTAGCGCCCCCTAGTAGCCAAAATACCCCAAATTCCCAGTGTCATGGCAACCAAGGATCTCAAATTTGGTGTTAACAGCATTTAGTTTGACCGAGATATCAAACAGTTTTATAGCTAGCTACAGAAAGCTGCTAGCTGAAGAGTGTACATGTTTCACACAGATGGGACACAATCCCAAGGAGGAGTTTGAAAAAGTAGGTTTTCCAGTTTTTGTAATTTAGCAAAAAAAACTTTCAAGGGGAAGTGGGCGTGGCTATTGCAACGTGATTCAGCTCCATTCAAGGAATCTGGGGATACAAGGCTTTTGAATGTGCAACATATGGTGTGGGAGTTATAGGCAAAAATACATTGGCCTAGGTTATAGCGCCCCCTGTGGGTGGATATATGTAGTTTTTTGTGTCTGAGATATTTGCAGGAGTCTGGACCAACCATCCAAATTGCACCACCCTCCCTTTAGTTTAGCCTGCAGCACCACTTTTAGCTGGAGAAAAATGAAAATAATTATAGCTGCTGTGCAGCGATGGGTTGCATCCAGGCTATTATATTTTTAAAGACAGTTGACAACAATATTCATTGGGATCCACTGGAGGTTTGAACTCATAACTTCTGGAACCAAAGACTGTCATCTATTGCGCTGAGCTACTTAGCAAGTGGCAATACAACCGTGGCTTCCCAAATTGAGTAAGCTATTCAGTGTTGTGCAGGCAGATTTGAAATCACTGTAAAAAAATTCAGTTATCAAGACAAAAATCTGAAAATACACATATTGAAGCATGGAGATGTTGGTAATTTGTTTTTAACAATGATTGATTTGCTCCATAAATGATGTTTAAAAATGCAGCTTGCAGTGATTGCAATTATTCACGAGAGCAGAATTCAATATGTTCTCAAAAATTAAGTTTTTTAGGTAAAATTCTGATATTTGTCAAACATCATCTACCATGACTCTAAAAACTGTAAACATTTTTCATGAACACTGAAGATTTATTTATCAATTTGCAGGTATATGTTTACAGTAGTGTTCACAGTCAAACATGTTCATGCACTAAAGGCGAAAATTGTGGGAGGAGATAGGTTTTTATAAGTTTTATAGTTTAAAAAAAACAGTGATGGACTTCATAATTTTTAATAGGTTTAAATGTACAAAAGTTTCTTTAGTGTTGGGGCTACAGTTTGATGAAAGTGTGAAGTTCTAGCGGGTTGATTTGTTGTGAATTTTCAATGTTTTGAACTTTAGATGCTTCGTGTAGCGCCACCATCAGGACTATTGCCTTGGGTTTACATCTGAGGTAATCTGGAATGAGACTGGACCTTTATGCAAAATTCGGTTAGCTTTCACCCATGGTCCGGTCCAAGCTATTTGTTTTTATGTAATTTAGAGGCTTGCCGTGATGCCATCGTCAGGACAATTGTCTTGTGTTTCATGTTGAGGACATCTGACATTTTGATCTATCATCATCACCCTTGCTGGGTCTCAAACTCACAACCCCTGACAACAAGAACTACTAACTCACTGAGCTAATTGCCTGGAAATGAGACCTGCTGTGTAGCTTCATTCATCTCAGGGACTCAGGGAGTCACTGTCCGGGCAGCTGTTGTCAAGGCAGATTTCAAAAATGGTCAAAATGTCAGAAATTCTGTTACCTGAACAAAAATCTGATAATACATAAATTGTTCCTCAATATAAGTGCTCTGCATAAATTAGGATAAAAAGAAAAATATATGAAAAAATCATGCAAATAAATGCCAGCAAACAGAGTAATAAATCATGCCAATAAGTGCTTAGACTGTAAGCATACATTCTGACAAAAGCTGTCAAATAAGTGCTAAAGGAAAGAAAAACAAGGAGTTAGTCATACAACAAACATTAAAAAGTGGGCCAATTTTATTTCACCCTCCCATATAGGAATTGGTCTGGTCAAAGGACTGAGTTCAATGTATCCTGAAGGTGGAGTAAAGAGACAGGGCGACAATATCCCGAAGATATATCATTAATGTTGGATTTTAAACAGCATAACTTAAAAGTGCCAATGTTTATAGATAAATATAATAAAATACATCTAAGTTCATTCAGGAAATCATTAAACAGGATGCCACACTCATAGAAATAATCATGCATACAATAAATCACAATAACAGTAATAAGAAGAAGAAGAACAAGAGTGAAATAGTAAATAAATCAATATTGCAATTATACAATTGAATATGAGTTCCTGTAAATGAAATCCTGATGATTTAATTAACATAAATAACTGATTAATATTTAATCAAAAAATAAGAAATAAAATAATATAATATAATAAAAGGGTGTATAATTAATGGAACACCATCTCCTGAGGACATTGAGTCCCACTGTCTAAGACACCATCAGCAAGACCAAGCTTACTAATCCTACTGTAGAACATGAAATTCCTAAATATGTGTTGCGCTGCCACCATATCAATAAAAATAAAAGGGAAAAAAAAGAAGAAGAGCCAGTTCAGTATCGCCAGTCAGAACATGCCAAGCAGTGTACATAAGCGAGCAATCTGCGGTTTTTCAAGGTGCAAACAAGTTTCTCGTGGCCTCCTCTACATCATCTGGGTAAGTGCAGATTCTATGAAAGTGAATTAATTGTGATTTGATTAGCCCATGGTACATGTGCTGGGGATGATAGCTACTTTTATTAGTAGAAGTGTGTCGGTAGCTTTAAAATAAACTTTTGTGGCAAGTGTCTTGTTAACACTGCCAAAACCAAAGTGAAAAACACTTACGTGTCTGGGAATTCCACATTTTGTTTTTGCAAATTACATTTTAATTCTATTTGCGGGTGATGGGAGTTGAGTATTGCCACAAATTTATTGAAAGATGCCTCTGCATCGGCCCACAGTCCAAAAATATCATCCAGGTAATGTAAATATAGCGGGGGAGTATTTTCTTCCCATCGCACAACCTGACATTCGGAGATAATGCTTGTTAATGAACACAATATTATTTCTTGTTTAAGTAATATTGAACAACTCTAGAATCTCATCATCCATCACTGCAGATGGCCCTGTGACCTCGTCTTACCATAGAGACCAATGTTATTTGTCCAGCCCGGAGGACCACTCGTTTCGATGAAAATACGGTTGTAGCTCGTTGTCTACCTTACTACGGAAGTTAAGAGTCGTCGTTTGTGTTTTAACATTGTTTCACTTATGAGTTACTGATCCAAGAAGTTATATATTCCCAACGTTACTGAACTAAATCCTACCACATAAGTCAGTTACATCTCCCTAAAAAACATGAAAGCTCTGTCTGTCTGTCTGTCTGTCTGTCTGTGTGTGTGCCTTAAACATCTCTGCAGATCAGGATCACACTGACTTGAGATTTTTGGCAGCTGCGTGTTTGAAGGGTGTGCAATCTTGGATTTGTTTGTACTTCAAAGATACCGTTAATAAATGATTTAATAAATGATTTGCAAATTCCACCAGCACTGTCAACTATTGCCACCATAGCCACGTGTGCACCAGAGCCAATCACTGCAGAGCCCATCCCCATGACACACCTTAAGAAACAAGCTGCTTCACGTGGAGATATTTGTGAGAAAAACAATAAATGTGAATCAAGAAACACAACAAACGTGAATCCGAATCGGATACTTGCACAGTACACTGGTATGTGAGAGATACACGAGGACAACAAACTGGAACCGGAATCTCTGGATGTCCCTGTGGGCCGGACGCTCTGTCTCTCAGCGGCTCGTGGTGAATTCATACCTGCAGCAGCGCTAGTTGGACCAAGATTTTGCCGGCCGTTTGGTCCCCTTCTGTGGATCTAAACAGACTGCTGTGGATTAATGAGAATGAACAAGTCCAGACCGAGTTCCGGTCTGAGGAGATCCAGATACACGAGGACAACAAACTGGAATTGGAATCTGTGGATGTTCCTGTGGATGTTCGTGTGTACTCTGATGTAGGCTATCCATAAAATCTTCACTCCCTTAGCCCTACACGTTCTAAATGTCTGGATACTCTCTGTACTTATCTGTAAGTTACACTCTCATGTCTCACAGTGTTTCTCCAGGCTTAACTTCATGCTGGTGTGTTTACTAATTGCTTACATTATTAATCCATTGCCAATGCTAGCAAAGGCTAAAACATGGATACACGTTTCAAGTTCCTGTCTTGCTAGCATGTTAGGCTTATATTTGTCTATCTATGTTGGGCTTCTGTTCAGTAGTTTATTTTGGTGTTCATGATAAAACAGAAAAACAGAAATTTAACCAGATTGAGCTTTCAAAACACATCATGCTGCTGCTTTAATGTTTTTGCTTTTTCCCAATGGCTAAAAAAGCAAAAGGCACCGGTAGTGGTACTTTCAAGTTAGTAAAATGGTGTTCCATTCCCTACAGTGTCCTTGCTAAAAGCCAAAATATATAAAAACACAATAGTTTTTAACCTACACATTTCACAAAGAACCTAAATGTCCATTAAGGCCAAATTGTGGGGCAACGACGGTCGCTGTGAAATTCCCACCAAGCTGTAGGCTAATAATAATAATAATAATAATAATAATGATAATAATAATGATAATAATAATGATAATAATAATGATAATAATAATAATAATGATAATAATAATAATAATGATAATAATAATAATAATAATAATAATAATAATAATAATAATAATAATAACAGAGGGGATATAAGCTGTAGGTTATCTGAGTTTGAAATATTATCATCTGTAATTAAACTGGATTCAGGTTAATTCAGCTTGCAGACCAATGCCAAAAAAAATAAAGGATACGAGAGCCAGGAAGCAGCTAAGGGTAGCAGACCTGTTAATGCATGGCTGCTAAACCTCAGTATTATGATAATGTGAATAAACTCATGTTGACAATAATTTGTTGACTTGAAGACATTGAAATTGCGTATCACTCACAGCTACACAGGATACACAGCTAAGGAGTTAGCTTTCTATAATTACTTTGTTTATTATTTTTTTCATTAATTCACTTATTCTGTTATTAAGGCCTGAAAAAATAAATGGCATGCGCATACCCTTTTCTGCCTTTGAGTTCCTGCCCCTCTATAATCATGTGCATCCTGGGGGTGGATTGAGTGGGTTGCGTGTTTTCTAAGTTTTGTTTTATTGTGTGTTTTGTTAGTGTATCATTCATGTGCTACTTCTGTAATTCATAATGTTAAACCCAGACAGATTCCCTCTCTCCGACACTGAGTAGGAGTAGGCATTAATAGAGGCAACATTTCCACACACACCATCAATCCCATTATATAATGGCTAGCACACTCTCATTATCTGCACCAAGTGGTGCTGTTAGATTCGCTAGTTGGAATGTTAAAAGCCTGAACTCTCCTATTAAGCGCAACAAAGTGATAAACCATATTAAACCCTTAAACACTAAAATAGTCTTTTTACAAGAGACTCACCTGAAGCCATTAGATCACGTTAAACTTGGCAGAGGTTGGGTGGGCCAACTCTTCAACTCCTCATTCTCAAGTAAGGCTTGTTGGGTGGCAAATTCTCACCATCTTATCCTTGGTGGTGACTTGCTGTCTTGATCCCTCGCTTGATCGTTCATCTCACAGGCCTTGTGTTGGGACCATACATGGACTTGGAAGATCAGAGCTTTGGAAGTCAGAACCAGCAAGACTCAAGTTCCTGATTCAGTCAATGTATGATGTCCTCCCAAGTTCATCAAACTTACATTGTTGGGAGCTGGCAGAAACACCAGCATGTCCACTGGGCCCTACAAGAGGATCTCTGGAGCACATCTGCCCAAAAGGCCTGAGAGAGGGGAGTTACAGATGGCACCATGACAAGGTGCAGTGGCTGATGTCATCTGCGCTGGAATCCAGTAGTGCAGACACCAGCCCCCAGGAAGGCTAAACATCACATTCATCAGGGCTGGAGAGAAATCTCAGTCACAGCGAAAGGTCCCAACTGGGCTGTTATCATCAGCGTGTGACTGGCAGCTGAAGGTGAACCTTGGGAGGCAGTTGAAGTTCCCAGAGCACATCACAAGCACAACACTCAAGCCAGAAATGGTCCTAACATCTGAGAGTTTAAAGCAAGTGGTGCTGGTGGAACTAACAGTCCCCTGGGAAGACCAGATTGACGTGGCCCAAGAGCGGAAGAAGGCAAAGTATCTTGAGCTGGTAGAGGCCTGCAGCTGAATGGTTGGAGGGCCCACAATGAGCCAATTGAGGTTGGCTGTAGGGGATTTCCAGGGCAGAGCCTGCACTGGACACTGAGGCTCCTTGGCATCAGGGGGTTACAGGAGAGGAAAGCCACCAAAAACTTCAGCAAGGCAGCAGAGAAGGCCTCAAGATGGCTGTGGATCAAGAGGGGTGATACTGGTGCAGTGTGCTGCTTGGACACAAGTCGGGGACTGATCAACCCCGGCTGGGTCGCCCAGGCGAGGGCGTCTGATGATTGTGAGAAATTACATAGTCTTCCTGTTAGTGGTAAGGACAGGAGGAGGAAGGGAGAATGTCACATTGCCTGAGGTGTTACAAGAGCCACAGGTGGGGGCACATACCCCACATGGGAAGATACAGAAGTTTGGATAAGATGACATTTGCTGTCCCATCTGCTACATCAAAGAATCACTGTCCTGGGAGGACAGGATACACCCAAACATCAAAGAGTCATTATTATGTAAAGAAAATGTTTTATGACTGTTGTAAATGAAGGCTCTCTCGGACTGTACTTAAGCGGTAACAGTTTGAGTTTTTACAATTAGAGTTTGGGAGAGAATGCTTTTGCCTTCTCTCCACACTGCGTGCATTAAACGAGAATTTGATTCATACACTGAAGTCTGAAATTCTTCAGAGACTTAGCAACTCTCTACCTCACAAAGGAGAATTTCCACAACATTTTGGCGACGAGGATGAGGATGGACATTTCGCTGACTGTCACCGAGCCTGGACTGAAGGGAAACTGCCGGCAGGGAAAGTTCCGCTCCGACAAACGGAGGACTGGATCCCACCCAGTTAGGCACGGGGGCGGAAAACGGATGCTCCATCGAATAAGTGAGTACAGCGTTTTGAATCATTTGCTCAATTCTAAAAGCCTAGGTTGACTTTTGTAATGCCTGTGTGGTTGAAAGTCATATTCCCCACATAAAACATGTGTGGTCTTGGGTGATTTGTGTTATAAATGTCCACGTGAAGAGACAGCATTCCATATAAAGCTGTGTGTTTATGGAATTTTGAGTTAAAGGGATCAATGAGGACCTTTTTTATTTCCCATATAAAACCTCTGTGGTATTGGGCTTGTGTTAAAAAATGAGAAAAACGTAGAGAGAGAGAGAGAGAGAAAAAAAAAAGAAACTACAATACCGAACAACGCAGCACGAGGCTGTCAGCATTTAACAAGTAAAGCATGTTAAAGAACTGACTGTTTTATTTATATATATATATATATATTTATATAGCATTTGTATATATATGTATATATATATATATATATATATATATATTTATATATATATATATATATATATATATATATATATATATATATATATATATATATATATATATATATATATATATATATATATATACACATCTGTGGTGTCAAGAACATTTCAAGAGACTGTAGATATTTCAGATGCTACTTACTGATAAGTAGATATTAAATAGTGATCGACCAAACCTGATAACAGGTAAAATAAGAATATATTTTTCAAAACATTTTTATAACATTTCTTCCTTCTTCCATATTTTTATTTCTACTGTTTTTTTTGATATTGCATGTATGTTCAATGTATGTTCAATGTTTGTTATTGCTACTGGATGCTTGAATTTCCTCCGGGATCAATAAAGTATCTATCTATCTATCTATCTATCTATCTATCTATCTATCTATCTATCTATCTATCTATCTATCTATCTATCTATCTATCTATCTATCTATCTATCTATCTATCTATCTATCTAATAGAATGTAGTACACAGATTGTGTTGCTCGGAACGAATGTGAAAGTTGCTCAAAGTTAGAGTGTGCTTTGATGAGATCCAACCATACACTGTATGGAAAGATCAGTGTGACTGTGAAGTTTGTGTGTATAACAAGCCCATTAAAAGTTTAAGCAAATCTGTCCCAGTGAGTCACTAAAAAATTATGAGGAACAAAATGGGGAAATTAAAAAATGTATCTGACCTTTTTACAGGATCTGCTGAATTAAGAGCAGACAAATGGGGAAAATGTGATTAAGGGCATTTTGTCACCTTTGAGGTGTTTCCAATTAAGAAACATTAAGCACAGAATGTTTGAGATGGTGTAGAGTATGTTGAAAGAAAAGGTAAGATGGAAGTAGGGAAGAAAAAGATGGACTGATAAGTTGTTTCTTCAAAATCAGTAGCAGGATTGAAAGAAATGTGAAAAGAGGGTCTGAGTAAGAAAAAAAAAGGAGAGAAGAATGTAGGGCGAGAAATTATGAATGGACCTCCTCCCTGCTGTCTCCACACTTACAAACCTTCAGCGAAACTTTCTCCACATGTGGTCAAGCACCCCAAGATGACTTTAAGAAAGAAGGGGGGAAACAAATACACCCTGATTTTTCAGCTGTCTTCCTATCTCCTAAACAGCAACAACTTAACCTGCTTCTACAAGACTTTTCTCCAATAGCAGATTCTGCTGACTGCTGGGTGTGGAGTGAAGATCACAGAGGGAATTATGTTTCCCTAACTCCATGCCAAGGCGAACAGGAAAGCAGACTGTAATTGTGATCCAGAAGTGTTTGTTCACAGGCCATGTCAACTGAACGAAATGAAGGAGGTACCTGACACAAAAACTGGAGTTTTGGTGGGCCACAGAATCCTGGACAGAGATCACAGTCTACAAACAAAAGCAAGAGGAGAAGAAGACTGAGTCCACACCTAACTATCAATGACAGTGCAACAGCACTGACCAGAAGGCCGATGCTACAGAGGAAAGGCGATGGGAACCCTGAGCTTAATCAGCAAGAAAGGCGAGATCCAGAAGAATCCTGGCCACATGCACCACATGAAGGTGTCTGCTCATTCACCAGGACACAACCAGAGGAGACAGTGGAGGAAGGTCAGAGCATTGAGCAGCACATAGACATGAGCACACTGAGACACAAGTAATGATGACACACACACACGCCTGAAGAAAAAAAAAAAAGAAAAAAAAAAGAGATGGGGGGTGGAGATCATTAAAACACCTTAGGGTCATAAATGAAGCCAATCAGCATCGAGGAGATGTTTTAACACTAATGTTAAACATTCTCTCAGACTGGGTTTTTCAGTTGTTAATTTAACAAATGCATATTATGGCATTCCTGTTCATCCTGACTCACAGTTCTGGGTTGCTCTCACTATCAATGGTAAACATTTTTATTCTTGGATGCAGATGGCATAGGGTTTTCTTCTCCAATTTCACTTTGGATTTGCAGTAGAGCTGAGAACTTAGCATTAGCAGCCATTGTGTGTTACTAAACTTGTCCAGTATGTTGACAATGTTTGTGCATATGTCTTCCTATGCAGGGGCATTGTCAAACTGACACAGTGTTTCCACTTTTTTGTTTTCTGAAAGAAAACGGTCCAAAATTTTTAAAGGACATTTGGCAAATTCTTTTTAAAAAATGCAATGCATTATTTTACTCAGGAAGGTCATGAATTAGGTTCCGATTACATCCACAATCTTGGATGTTTCAAAAAACTGTGAATGAAAATAACAAAAACAAAAAAACGATTGCCTTATTGAATTTAGCAGGCTATTGTTGTCCATGGATTTGATACAATTATATGACATCACATAGTAGACATTTGGCCATGACTGACTTTTTGACTTGGACTTCTGACACAGATAAAGCTTTGCCTAGGGCTACCAGACACATTTTTATATCTTTTTATTTTCTGCATGAAATGGGTTTTATGACAGCAAATTTTTACTCAGTCACATGGTGACAATCAACAATCAGTGAGATACTTTTCAAATGGGATTTCCACAACAAAGAGAGGTATGGTTGCATGTCTTAGGGCTGTAGAGGCTTCTACTGAAGCATTTCTGGCCACAGCTGACATTGTTGCTATGTGCCCTCTTACTGTACATGAACCACATGCTGTCCACTCTCTTATCTTACAGGAAAAAACGCTCAAAGATAATCAATCCGTCGAGCGTGTGCTCAACAGGCTTAACAGGCTATTGTAAGGCTCATGGCTCATGACAGGCTGTAACATGGACATGTACATTATGAACAGAAAAACGAAAAATGCTGGAATACATTTCTGACTCTGCCAGTGTGGGAGTAAGCGCGGATTGACGAGTTTGGTCTAGCTACCGGAAGACACGGATGTCAACAAACCAGTATGTAGCTCCTTGCACAAACACACTGTTTTAACTACTTTTTTTATTCATTTTGACTCATACACGCTACAGTGCTGTGTTGTGAGGTGTCTGCTGATGTTGCATGACTTTTGGGGTGAGATGTGGAGCATGTTAAGAAGCTTAAAACACTGTGTAAAGCTCTGACCCTATGCTGTTAGCTGTCAATGCTAACTCTCCATTGACGGAGCCCTGTAATGGTTGAACCAAATGTGTTCCCGTCTTCGGTACTGGTAAGTCAAGGGTAGCTTGAGCAATGAAGCTGCATGATTTAATTGACTGAAGTTCTCCTTTAACAGTCAGTTCAGAGACTTTTATGCTGCGTTATACACCTCTGAGAGCCAAGATAACGAAACACAGTATATGAACATGTTTAGTTCATTGGATATCCCCTCTATCAACTCTGAAGTGGCATCTACTCTGGACACACCATTAACAATCAACAAACTTAAGAGTACTTTAATGTCTATGCAGAATGGGAAATGCCCTGGCCCTGACAGTTTCCCTGCCAAATATTTAAAAACATCCTCACTGCTGTCCCCATTACTACTTAACATGTTTAATGAATCACTGTGAAGTGGCTTACTCCCTCTCACATTATGTCAGGCTACTATCTTATATTAAAAAAGGATAAAGATCCACTGTCCTGTAGTAATTATTGCCTTCTCTACTTTGTCTCTACTTTGTGCAGACATCAAATCACAAGCTAAAATGCTAGCTAGGCAACTGGAGTGTATACTATCCTGTCATCGCCACAGACCAAACAGGGTATCGCTTGGCTGGCTGTTTTTTTCCACTTGGCAAGCTGACCGGACATGAAATGGGGGTGTAGCAGCATCGACGATTCCATTTTTAAATTCGAAGTTCGAGATTGTGACTTAATTTTGGTCGATTTTGATTTTAAATCGAAATTGTGACATTAGGAGATGTAGGAAGGACTACTACAGTAAAATATTAGATGATGATAAAGATAATGTTAAAGGAAAATGGTTTATGATAAATAGTATTATTAGAGCAGCAGTGGAAGAGAAAGAAATTATTGATGATATTAATACATTTAAAAACAAGATGTCTACTGATTTTAATGAAACAGACAAAACATGAAACATGAAAATAGCGATAAGGGTTATTGATGGGATTTCAAAACCACTAACATACATCTGCAGCTAGTTATTCCAAACAAAATGGAAGTAAAGGGTTAGTTATTATTCATTAAGTGTAGAGTGTCACATTGGATTAAAAACAGGAGGCAGGGGGAGTAGATGACATACCAGTAAGGGAGAAAATTAGCAAATATTCATGGTTAAGACCAAATAATAACACCACTACAGCGTAATCCTAATGTTAATATAAATGAGATATTGTTGTGGAATTTCAGCTTACTTGACCAATCAGGAGAGATGAAGAAGACTCAGAGACCCCGATGGCTTACGTTGAGATAGTTTATAAAATGTGATCATGGAGCAGCAACATAACATCACGTCTCCTTTAAACCCCAAAAACTGTGGGTCTCTTCCCAGGCTTTATGGCCTCAACCAAACCATACTCTTCTTCATTTCTGCTGACACTGCACTTCCAAGTTGGAACTCAATAACTATCCTCCCTTGAGCTTGAGTTTCAAAGTGTGTCAGCTTTTTTACATTGCTGGTCCTCAGTGAGAAAGCAGTAGTTACTGTGCACATAGAATACAAGAGTTTTACTGTTGTTTTGAAGACATTTCCAACAAAAATATAGTTAATCCACTCATACTCACTTCACTTCCACAGATGGTAGGAGTAGATGATGACATTGTCTTGGTTCTTGCAAACCACAAGAGGATTTGGGTGCTTTATTTACCTTCCACGTATTTGTGTTACCAAAGTCAGCATTAACAAGGAAAACAGTTGTCACTGAATGTAACATTGGTTCTATGAGTATGTGTTTAGCCCTGATACATCATGTTCAGGGATGAAGTAATGCTGAAAATTTTTATTCATGTTATCTCATTATCTGGTGGTTTCCTTGCCTCCCCTGCAGTTATAGCAGGTGAATTAGGTGAATTATTATGAAGTCATGGAGTAGTTTTATAACCCTAGACTTCTACTTCAATGTTCCAGCTTGTTTAAAATATATGGGATCCTATATGAAGTTCTTATCTTGTGAATGCAGCCCTGGGTAAACAAGGGACAAATAAGAAAGAGATGTACAGAGACCCTAGCAAAGAGAAACAGTGCTGACCAGATGCCTCAGTGACGATGTCCAGACAAGGTTCTGGACCATGGTTAATTCATTTACCGTGTACCACAGGCCTGTCTGTATGTCTGTGTGTCTATGTGTGATGTCCTGGCCAGCCCCTGGCCCTGTGTTTCAGGCTCACCCAAGAAACAAAAGGTTAACTGAATTTGGTCAAGATGAATCTCACTGTATGTGTTTGTGTATTTGTATTTATATTTGTATATGACCATGTGCAGTTGTTCATGAAACAAGCCATCAATGGTCTGTGATGGATGTTTAAGGTCTGACTGAGGCCCTGTCCACACAGACATAGACATGTATTTCTTAAAACAAAGCTTTTTCTATGCATTTTGGGCTTTTGTATACACCATTGAAAACTGAAAATGGACCTTTTAGAAAAGTCTTTCCAGGTTGGAGATATTCAGAATCTTCCTTTGTTGTGTTTGAAGGGCAGAAAATTAGACTTTTGGAAATGATAATGCTAAGATGCATGTTTATCAGGGTATGTATCAGGGAAATGTGCAACTGGGATATGTGTTATGATTTTGGAGTATTTGAGTATGTATAGTGATAGAATGGATGTTATATTATTTAACATTACATTTAGAAAAATACAAATGGACATTAATAATACAATGATTAATACAAAAACCAGTAAATCTAAAAATATCTCAGCAAACGATTTGTGATTAAGATCCTGATCCACCATGTATCGTGGTAAGTCTTTTACTATACAATTTGAGTTACTAGACAGTAACTAACAACAACAACATAATTGTGGAAGGCAACGAAGACATGGTGAGTTGAAGTTTTTGCTCAAAATCACGCCACATAATCACCGGTGGTCAGCCACATGGCTCTCTCTGCCGTAAGATGACAGCAACTTTTCCACATATAAATCATTTATTTTTTGTCCTCATATAAGTTACCAAAGACACGACCCACTACCACATTACTGTTGTTTGGTCCGGTAGCATTGCTTTGTGGGTTGAAGTGTGACATTACTCTTTCATTTGATGAAGGAGCATCTGTTTAGCTAACAGTGAACACCATCAGACTGACACACCGACAGACATTGTCTCACCTCTGTTACTACCTCCCCTGGCAGAGTTTCATTCTGCCTCTGTAACATTACTACAGTCAATGGGGTGTAAAGTTGGCGCAATATTTATGCCTTGAGAAGGCAGTGTGGACAGGACAAAGGCCTTCTTGTCAGTCTATATGACTTCATGTTTACTCCTCTTAGTTTGTTTCTAAAATGTCAATTTGAACAGAAATGGGAACCTAAAACAATGTCTGTCATGTTTTGTGGTTGGTCCAGACATGATGATCTGAACTACAGGTTTGAAAAGTTCAGTGAGTCTCTCAGGTCCTATCCCACCTATTCTGCTTAAAGAACTATTATACTGTGTTGTTGTAATTGAGTAACTCATTGATGTACTTTGAATCATTGATTTATTTTAACTAGTGCATTGCCTGTAGGAAGTATGTATTCCTATAGAGAAGTGGGAGGTTAAGTAGCTTTTTCATGGATGGCCAAATGACGCTGTGTTTGAAGGTGGGATGTCGGGGATATTTAGGTTTGTTGTGAAATTCGATATTCCAGGGTATAATTGGCTGTTTTTTTTACTATTTTTGATTTTGCCATTATATTTCACCTTAAAAACTATTTACCTTGCCTTGCTTGGTGTCATTATTTTCAGCACAACCTCACATGTGTGACTGTATAGTTACTTTTTTCAATTTGATATACTGTATTAACACAATGGACCTAAAATCACAAAAAAACATAAAATCCAAGTAGGAAAAAGTTAGATTTTTTACTTTGACAACCACAAATATGTTTAACGAACCATTGTTATTACTTATGATGCAAATATAAATTGTTGTTTGCTACATTTGTGCATCAGTGTTTAAAATTTACAAAGTTATATGTAACTATTTACATTTAAATGAAGGCAATGCCTCAGGCTCAGAGCAGCCTCAGCTCCTTCCTGCCTGTTCCACATTCAGCAGTCTCCTCATTGTTTTGACTCATTAAACAAAAAAATGACTCCACTACACACTAAACATAAACCAGTAGTGTCAAACTGATCCAGTAAAGGGCCATGTGGCTGCAGGTTTTCAACCCAACCAAGCAAGAACACACCTGATTTGGACACCTGTCTTCCGGTAGTCCAAACTAGTCGATCCGTCGAGCGTGCGCTTACTCCCTCACTGGCAGAGATGGAAACTTGAATTTTGCAGAGAGAAAGTGCATTTTCGTTTTCCTGTTCATAACGGACATGTCCATGTCACAGCCTGTCATGAGCCATGAGCCTTACAATAGCCTGTTATGAGTCTATTTGCTTTGCACTAAGAGCTAGCTTGTCTGTGCATGATCGTAGCTGGTACAGAGAGGAGACTCGTCAGTGGAAATTCAAGCTGTTTCCAAAATAGTCACAATGGAGAACTTGTCTGTTGTCGAAGTGGAAGACATCGACGACGAACCTTTTTAATTCGACGGTAGACCATATTTGTTTGAACCAGAATATACAGATGAGGAGTTACTTGCACTAGAGAATGAGAGAGCACAGAGAGAGAGGCACAGAGAGCGGAACAGGCAGTGGCGGCTTCACGGCCAAGGACATCAGCGACCTGGTGGTGCTCTTGTGGATGTTGTGTCCTAATGGATACAGAAGAGGAAAGCCTATGCTGTAAGGAGTGGAACATCATACAGCCTAATGTGTCCCAGGATAGCGCACAGACTCAAACCATTTTCAGTAAATAGCATTGTTTCAATCATCACTGATGCTCTGCTCTGCTCTCCTCTCCTCTACGTACAAGCTACGATCATGCGCAGACAAGCTAGCTCTCAGTGCAAAGTGAATAGACTCATAACAGGCTATTGTAAGGTTCATGGCTCATGACAAGCTGTAACATGGACATGTACGTTATGAACAGAAAAAACAAAAATGCTGGAATACATTTCTGTCTGGGGGCGGCTGTAGCTCAGCGGGTAGAGCAGGTCAACTAGTGATCGAAAGGTCGCTAGTTCAAATCCTGGCACCGGGCAAGGCTGAGCTGCATGTCGAAGTGTCCTTGAGCAAGATACTGAACCCCACATTGCTCATCAGTGAGGGCCCTGCGATGAGCTGGCGACTTATCCAGGGAGTACCCTGCCCTCGCCCTAAGACAAGGCTGGGACTGGCTCCAGCAGCAACACCCCGCAACCCCATGGAAAGGGATAAGCGGTTACGGACAATGACATGACGTTTCTGTCTACAAAATTCAAGTTCCCGTTGCTGCCACTGAGGGAGTAAGCACACGCTCAACGCATCGACTAGTGTTGACTACCAGAGGACAGGGATGTAAACAAACCGGTATGTAGCTGCTTGCACAAACTGTTTTAACCACTTTTTTATTCATTTTGAGTCATACACACGACAGTGCTGTGTTGTAAGGTGTCTGCTGATGTTGCATAACTTTTGGGGTGAGATTTGGAACATATAAAGATGCTTAAAACACAGTGTAAAGTTCTGACCCCATGCTGTTAGCTGTCAATGCTAACTCTCCATTCAAGGAGCTCTGTAAGGGTTGCACCAAAAGTGTTCGCGTCTTCGGTACTGGCAAGTCAAGGGTAGCTTGAGTGATAAAGCTGCATGTTGAAATTGACAGAAGTTATCCTTTAAGGTAAAGATATAATAGGTAACAGACAGTATTATTTGTGTCCTGACATCATACCAAATGTTTCCAACAGAAGTAGGAAACAGGACTAAACCTAACATGACAACTTTAAAACTTTACCTTGTTTGCAAACATTTCTGGCTGAGTAATGCAGATAGATTATCATCAGTAATAGTGGTAATGTTTTGGGGGTTTTTTCATACAAGAACAATCATGATAGCAATAACTGTTCTAGGAGAAGCAATAACAGTGGTACACAAGTGACATTGATAGTAGTATCAATAGACAAATTAATAGCTCTGCTACTACTACAAATATAGGCTAGAAGTAGCAATAGTAGCAGCAACAGATGTGATGACAGTAATAGGTGGTGTAACTGCAGGAGAGGTGGTAATGATCATAGTAGTCTTGCACTCAGATGTATCATCTGGCGTTGAGTGTGTTTATTCTGCTCCCTGTTGGTTGGAGAGGACAAGGCAGACTGACCCAACATTGTTTCTCCATGTCTGTGCTCAACAGCATCTGATGGTCTTCTTACATGAAACCAGAATAAAAGATGATTAAACTCTGCATGAGCCATATCTTAATGCCTTTTAATGGTCTACCAGCACATGTAATGTTGTTAGTTTTACATTTTTAAAATGCAATAAAAATATTATAGTGATTTAATAAGAAATAAATAATAGCAATCAGATCATGTTGTTCTGTCTGAAATAGCTTGAATTATGAAGTGCTGGGATGGTAAATAGTCTTTAAATGAATTTCCAAAGTAGTAGCAAGAAAATAATGGACTAAATAGAGACATTATATTAGAAAAATCTGTATTTGTTCAAGCTAAAAAAAAATACTGTACTATTATTTGAGTGTACTAATTGTGCAGACTATGGTTCGTGAGCTTGCAGCTTAAAAGGCTTGCGTGTGTGTGTGTGCATGCGCCCGCGCACATATGTGTGTGTGTGCAAATGTGATCAGGAATTCATTAGCTGAGAGGAAGCTCTAGACCACAGTCTGTTTTCTGTCAGTCTGTCACACACTGATTTTTTCCAAGGCCAAGAGGATATCCCTTACACACACAAGCATGTGTACACACACACACACACACACACACACAAACGCGCACACAAACGCACACACAAATGCACATACATCAACATGAATGTTGATTCAACCACATATGGAAATAGAGAAAGTGAGGGAAAGAGTCAGCAGACAGCTCTAGGACAAACAGATAACGAAAATGTATAGAAGCTTCCATCTTTCCACATACAAGCACTCATCAGAGAACATGATAGAAAATGGATATGTGGGATAATTCCAATAGGCTGTCATTAGTATCACCTATAAATGACAATACACATGTTAATGAAAACAGTACATTATTAGGTATGCCTAATCAATCTAATGCAATCATCAATACAACAGCTCTGCTCAATATTCTATTTACAAAGGTTATAATGTTTCTGTTATCAAGAGCTGCTAATTCACATACATATTCATTATTAAGGTTTTTAGTTCATTTTCTATTGGCTGAGTTGTTGATTTGGATGGCATTATATTATTTTATAGTACCAAATAAATTGTATAAAGTATCTAAAATGTCAACTCCTCACAACCTTGATTTGAATTTGATAATGACACACTTCTATTGGCTTCTGAAAGAGATCGTATGACCCTGTAAGAGGTCAGAGAAATGTTCTTAAGTCAAACAGTGGCATTCAGTCATTCATTCCTTGAATAGATTACATGTTTCTTTTGAGGAGAAAAGTATCCCATCTTTTTTTCTCTTAAAAGTAAAGTTTGAAAACTATGATCCAAACCTACACCATAAGATCTTCCAAAATACTTTTTCTCTAAACTTAAACCCAGAAAACTGAACAAAAACTTTAAATTGGAGTAAATTACTTAAAAATGAATAAATAAATCATGTAAGA
The DNA here is from genome assembly GCF_904848185.1 of Acanthopagrus latus. Lineage (NCBI taxonomy): Eukaryota > Metazoa > Chordata > Actinopteri > Spariformes > Sparidae > Acanthopagrus > Acanthopagrus latus. The sequence continues at coordinate 32,644,420 of NC_051039.1, read as the reverse complement.
GTCATACTAATTGTGGTTATCTTCTAAAGTGTTGGTGTTATTGGCAATGAGAATGCCTGCAACTTCTCTGAAAATAATGTGTGTTACAATTTTTAGGCAGCAGCACATGTTAAGAGTCTGCAGGTATTTGCACATGAAGAAAAATGTTATAACCCCCCCCCCACCCATTTATTTTCATACTGTAAATTCTAAATAATTTATCCATAAAAATACCCTTACAAAGAAAGAATATAACTAAAAAGAATAAATTACTCAGTAGGTTAATATCAGTTGTGGAGAGTATTGGTTAAATAAAAATGTATATGAATACAGCTACTTCATGAATCTCAGCTGTCAGGTGTAAACCTTGTATCTACATTTTGGAAACTGAAAACAAACACATGATTTATTGTGCTGTCCAAAGGGTTTGAAAAGTGTTTTATGTGAGCATGTGACTTCTGTGTGTTTGTGTACACTCACTCCTTCATTCATCTGCAAATGAAAGCGTCCTTCGTGCCAGTGTTGTGTGGTTAAAAAGTTGAGTGTGTGTTCATGCTCTGTCAGTCTTGCTCCAGGCTGCCGTTCACAGTTCTCAGCAGCTCTGCACTGGCTCCAGACTGACACCTCGAGACTACGCTGAAGGTAGGTCTTCAACCAAGCAACCAGCGTCTTAATGCAACATATGCAAGAATGTACTATAATAAAATCTGTGGAGGACATACATGAAAACAGTAGCACAGTCTTATGGTACGCTGAGTATGAAAATCAAGCTGGGTTCCTGTCATTCCATCAAGTCACTGGGCAATTAAAAATGGGCAATTGTATTTTATTTTTTGCATGTAACCTCTTATTCTGCAAATTAATTACTTTGGGCAGAAGCCAGACAATTAGAGTGAAATTAAAGTTTAGACCCCCACAATGGAAATATTTGAATAAAGTAAGAAACCTCAAAATGTGGAGTGCTCTTTGTACCTTGCTGTTGTCATCGACCTCTGCTTTTATTTCCACCCAGGGCTATTTCTGGAATCTTTTCCAGAAAGTCGGTAGAATATAGATATAATCCAGTCTTATGCAGCTGTGTGTGGTTTAATGCAGTGGCCCTGCTGCATTTCACGGGAATATCATTTGAATATGATCTGGTCTTATCAGTAGCGCCACACTGCAGGCTGCTGATGTACTCAAGCGGCGATTCATTGATTTGAATGCAGACTTTAACATTTAGCTACAGAGGAGGGACAGACGGAAACACAGGAAAAGAATGCGTGTGCGTGATGAATGGTAGCTAAACGTGAGTTCATAACTCACTAACGCCGATGAATGTTTAACACCGCTCGTGAAATTAGTGAGGAAAATGTGCTGCGTGTGTTTGACGGAGGAAGGATAGATCAGCCGAGATAAACTGCAGCGGGTCGTCCAAAACATCTAGACAGTGTGTGTGTGTGTGTGTGTGTGTGTGTGTGTGTGTGTGTGTGTGTGTGTGTGTGTGTGTGTGTTTGGCGTTGAGACAATAAATAAACAACACAAAAAATATGTGTCCTTAAAGGTGAATCGCGAGTGTCTCATCGCATCCCACTAATTATTGTTCATGATTGTAAAATGAAAATAAATAAATGACGTAAACACCTTCGTGTTTGCTTGTTTAGTTTTCAAGTTGTTTGAAGACAATCAAGAAATACGGCATTTCCGACAGCGTGCTCCGCCCTGCACAGCTTTTAGTTCAGGTACACTGTTCGCCAAATAGGCAACATTAGGAGAACTGGAACTGAGCTCTGGCCTGCTGAGGGAACCTACATACACACGCACACACACACACAAACACACACAACACAACACATATGCGTGTGTGTGTGTATATATATGCACACACACACTTTCCTGTCTAGTCTGTCCAGTTCCAATTTTCTTTTCACTAACTATATTCGTTTTGCAGCACATATTTATTTCAATGAAATGTCCCGGCTCTATTATTATTATTTTTTTTTATTATTATTATTTTATTTTTATTTTTACTACAACTACTACCACTATTTTGAATAATAATAATAATAATAATAATAATAATAATAATAATAATAATAATGATAGTAATATAAAGTTATTACGTTTATGGTTATTAATGTGATTATCGTAAAGCCTGCTTTATTCGTATTACTCGTATTTGTATTATTATTAGTAGGCTGGTGGTCTCACTGTTTCTTAATATTTTATGTATTCATTTATTCATTATTCAGTTTCAAACTTAAGAAATATTTGACATTGTTTCCTACATATTGAGGCTAATACCTTTGCACTTCTTGGATACTATTGTTAACTTTTCTTACAATTTTTCGGCGTTTTGTTGATAGTTACTTAATAATAATTCAGGAATGAAAGGACTGGTGCTGCTTTTTTGACTGCCTTCTAGATTCAAACGCCTCAGACAGCACATGGAGTCAGCTGGTAGTCTAAAAAATGAAGAAAAGTGCTCCATAGAGGTGTGAAACAGAACAAGTCACAAGCAAAACTCCGCAGTGCGTGCAACGTGTCCCGTTCTCTTTGGTCATCAGAACATTGTCGTTTGAAATATGAAAGTGACGACAAGGCTCAACATAATAACGCGATGATGTAAGCGCCTGTGATTAAAGCGGGTTAAGTGACTCACCTCTAGTGTGTGTGTGTGTGTGTGTGTGTGTGTGTGTGTGTGTGTGTGTGTGTGTGTGTGTGTGTGTGTGAGACGAGAGAGAGAAGGGGGGTTGCTTGCTGATGATCAATGGCAGCCTGCAGCTGACGCCTATTATAAATGAAACTCCGAAAATACAAAGAGAGAGGTATACGTGCACGGTCTCGGGCACACTCAGAGCAGATTAGTCGCTCGAGCAGATCATCACTGGTGGCGTGTGTAGTGTGAGTGCAGGTAACATTCACCTTGTTTCCGCACTATTCCGTATGTTTCCAGCCGGCCCATAGGCAGTACAGGCAAATGCTAGGGGCGCCGTCATCCGTGGGGGGCGCCGAAAACGGGAGGAGAATAAATAAATAAATTAATGAATTAATTAATAAATAAATAAGCAGAAGACCTACAACCACTGGTGTAAGTATCGGCGGTGCGTCAGGGCCCATGAAGGAAGAAGAAAAAAAACAGTAAGGTAACGCTGTTTGACGTTTATTTGGGACCAGGCGGAAATTTTGGACCCTATTATGTGGTATTTTACGGTAATACGGAAGGACTACAGGACTGGAAAGATGCAAGCTGAAGGTTCATGAGGAGGATAGCCGGGAGCACAATACCCACATGGCAACATGGAAGAGTTGGAGGTCATTTTGCAAAGCGGCTGACAATAGATAAGTAGGAGGTGGCACTCTGAGGCTGAGAGGTAATGTTTGTGCAATGCCTTATTTATATTGTGTTTTTATCACTTGTTTCTTTCTTCAGTTTTTATTTGGTGTGGTATTTTTTACTTAAAAGGAATAAAATCTTGTGTATATATACATGCAGTTTCTGTGTGAGTGTTTGAAAATTGATTGTGAAATTGACTGCGATGCAAGGGGGCGCTGGCTAAGATCGTGCCTAGGGCACCAAATTACTCAGGGCCAGCACTGCTCAATATGTCGGAGTGTAAACAAGCAGCCACACACACACACACACACACACACACTGGAGTGAAATCTAGGGCTTGATGAGACCCAGCAAAGTCTAGTTCCAGATAGTGACAGAATTTGTGTCACTCAACATAATCATGAAGTAGTCTATTGGTATACTGTACATCTTCCAACACTGTATTTGTGAATGGGTTTATTCAATATTATACCTTGTTTCTGGCAACTAGGAGGGATAAAGTACACCTACTTCCATTAACTCTTTTAAGTGTGAGTATGGCAAATATACAACCTAAAAGAAATAGTCTGTTCAGGGTAATAAACTAATGAATGTATGACTGTGAACTTCGCGGCTCACTGCTCATTCAGGAAGGAAGGCGAGTCTTTGTTTCCTATGATAAAGTGTCCTTTTATTCTGGGCACAGGCAGAAAAATGTGGCTCAGAGCAAAACAAAATCAAACACAAAGAACAGCCGTCACTCTAACGGCTTGAGGGTTGAGTTTTCGTACTGCCTCTGCTACTGGTCTCCGCTCCGGTCCTGTCCTTGGACCCAGCCCACTGCAAGAGACCAGAACCAGGTTACAAGCATGCTAATCTAGCTGACTGATTACCTGATTCTGTCCAGCTGTCTAATCATCGGCGGAGCCACTCCTCCCTCTCCTCCAGCAGCCACCACCTTAACCACACCTCACTGCAAACCTCACTGCCCAACTCCCACTCCCACCCCAGTGGGAGAGAAAGTCAGCCACAACCATGCGGTTACCCAGCCTACGGATCACCTTGAACCACCTGAAAATGTGGCTGGGGCCCCAAACAATCCAAACAGAAGTGTGACAAATTGGTAGAAACTGTATAGAGTGGGGAAGGCCATCTTTTCCCGGGACTCTATTGACCCATCAGACTTGCGAACCAGCATGATGGGGCAACACCAATCACTGTTGGACTCTTTTCTATTACCCCCATCTCCAACATGGCCTGAAGCGCCACCTGAATAATTTTCCTCTTGTGTTCTGGCAGCCGATAGGGTTGTGAACGCACTGTCATGCCCGGGGTGTTTTTATGTGGTGGTGTATGAGGCTTGTGTGCCCTGGCAGGGGAAAGAACACATCAGCAAAACAATGCTGCAACAAGGCCACATCTGCTCTCTGGGTTGGCGAGAGGTGGTCATCAGTGGGGACCAGCGCTGACTTCCTCAAATTAGCAACCTCCTGTCTCAACTCATCTCTCTTCTACACCACATCACCTCCTTCCAGGCTTCCATCATCCTCCGCAGTCATGCATTGGAGGGCAACAGGCGGAGGCTGGCCCTGACTGGGCTACGGATCGATCCCCTGAGTGCCCTGGGCATTGGCCTTGATCTGCTAGCTAAGTAGGAGGCCATGGTGGATGTACCCAGGACCACACTCTACCTGGGTTCCCAAGCCATACAGTTCCACATCACCAGGGAAGAAGGACTGTGATTCGCTGCCACACCACCCCCACCTGCAGCTAGGAAGCCTGCCATGCCAGCACACCATCAGCCACCGCAGCCTGCTGCCTCTGAGGAGAGCCCATCCAGTCTGTAGCCACTACTTCCACAGCAGACAAGAAGGTCATCACAACAAAAGTCCTTGGTACAATCCAGTGGTTCAGCATCATAAATGAATATGGTTTCATCAATAGAAATTACACAAAAGAGGATGTTTTTCTACACTATACAGCCATCAAAAGAAACAGCCCAAAGAGATACTTTTGCAGTGTTGGAGATGGGGAAACTGTGGAGTTTGATGTAGTTGAGGGAGAGAAGGAGGCAGAGGCAGCAAATGTCACAGCCTCGGGAGGCGCAGCAGTCCAGGCAAGTACGCTAGTGACAGGAACTGCTACAAGCGCTATCCCCAGTGAAGAGGCAAAGGCATCCTCTTCACATTTAGGTTGCTGAGGACAGCTAACCACTTGGGTGGGGGCTATGTATGGTGTTGGGGAAAGCCCATTGGATGTTAAACTCCAAGGTGGGCGTGGTTTAGTGTGTGGTTATCACACCATGAGTGAAATGGTGGGTCTTTCCAGTTATGTTGCTAGGTTGCTAACAAGTAGTGTGTGAAAGTTAATGTGCAGGAGATTTGTGGTGCTTCATGGCCTCATGGTGTTTCATTTGTTCTACGGTGCCATTAAGTGTCCAATAAATGCCCAAATAGGCAGAGTGACACCATGGTTTTGGTGCATAGAGATTTGACCGAAATGGTACTTAAATGATAATGCTACCAAAGAAGTAATATATTCATAGTGTCTGTTATTCTGATGGAATGATAGCAGGGACAGAAGGGAAAGTTGAAACAAGTTGGGGAGAGGGTTGTGGTGAGTGTGCTTGTGTCACTAGGGACAAAATGAAACTCATACAATGGGGATATTTTGTTCACTCTTGAGATATCCCACCATCTTTCTCGCTTTTGCCCTTGTCCAAGAGCCTTTTTAATCAATAGATTTAACATATGCGCCACACAAATTGTGTGATGCAAACGGAGCTCATTGGCACAATCACCCATATTTGCTGCGCCATTAGTCACGAGGCAAGTGACTTTGAGGGTGATTCCCCACTCTGACAAAAGTGCTGCTTTCACCCTAGCCAAATTCTCAGCAGTATTGGGGAGAAAAGTCAGGGAAATGCAGCACCCCTAAAACAACGGATTGTAATGAGGTGCTTGCATCTACAAAATGGCATGTCACAGCCAGATAGGCATCGGTGTTGATTGAGGTCCATATATCTGAAGTCAGGCTGACTGCAAATGCCTGGGACACAATGACTTTGGCTTTGTCCTTGGATTCATTTTATCTGTCCTCCACCATAGCTTTCAAAGCCTAAAGAAAAGAGGAGGAATGGCAAATTCTTGGCAAATATTAGGAAATGGGGAAAAATGCATCATGTACGCACCTGCCTTGTGGGGAGAACATAGGTAGGGTTCAAAGCTTTCACAAGCTTTCCGAACCCTTTGTCCTCCACAGTAGTGAAGGGCTGGGAATCCTAAATAACCATGCTGACTAAAGTCTCATCCACATTGCTCTTGACAAAAAAATGCAGTATTCAGTTACAGATGTCATTAATTAGTCACATTTAAAATATAAATTAATGTTGTAATTGTATGTTTGTATGCTGTCTTATCATTACATCCTAAAATGGCTTACCTGGGCTTGGTCCACCTTGGTTGGTCTCCTTATTCTCATGCAAGGCCCTGTAATGCTTCAGCATAGATGAGGTGTTGTTACTGTATCCAAGTTCTTTGAACACAACAGACACTTCATCTTTTAAAATACCAGACATTAGAAGAAAGCAACATATTTCATTTGTAAATAGCAGCTTTGTAACAAGTTTTCAGACACAACAATGTTTTTAAAATGTAATTTCATTGTAACTTTGAATTAATTTCCTTTGTCACAATGGCAGTCTTACAGTAAGGCATTACAGACTTAATTTATTTGTGTTAATTAATGTTTTGTGAACATAACCATAAACTATTACTGGAATATTGTCACAATATTGATATCGAGCTATAAAACATACACAAATTTATGTAAAAGATAATAGCCTACGAGGTGTCCATTATCAGAAATAATGTATGACCGGGAAGCCTGAACTGTCCTATGCACAGCCTCCATGAAGTCCATTAATTCCTTATTATGGACACCTCGTAGGGGTCCCTCCAATGGTCACTTTATTTATTTTTTTTTTTTTTTCCAAATTATTTTTTTATTGCTAGCTCAGCTGAAGATGTGACAGGAAACAGGATGAGAGAGTGAGGGAGTGACATGCAGCAAAGGGCCCCAGGACGGGAGTCGAACCTGGGGCTGCTGCAGCAAGGACAAAGCCTCTGTACATAGGATGTCTGCTCTACCAACTGAGCTAAATGGCGTCTCATATCATGGCCACTTGCCAAAGTAAGAAACATTAAGATAATTTGCATATTAAAGCTTCATGTATTCGCTATGTTTTGCAATCATAGTATATGTATATATAGTGTATGAAGGAGAGGTATCGCAGGTCCATCCTTCCTGCTGCTGTCAGACTGTACAACCAGCTTGCCCCAAGTAGACCTCACATGGGCACTATGCTATAAAAACTCCACACATAACCCATTTCTCATTTTGGTTTGCACTGAATGGGCAATTTTCATCCCCATATATATTATTTATTAACAACAACAAACCGTCACACTGTTTACAATTACACTGTTCATATTGTAAAATGTTATGTATATACAATGTAAGAGTGTATTCTATTTCTTACCTTGTTTTTATATTAGTTTATTATTATTATTATTGTTGTTTATTGTGTCCTTTGGCTGCTGTGACAAAGAAATGTCCCTGTTTGTGGGACAAATAAAGGAACTCTGATTATGATTCTGACATTTTTCTCACAAGCAGTAACTTTGTTTCCCTAGCAAGAGTTTGACGAGCTGAAACAATCATTACAATCACATAAGGTTCTTATTTAATGTAAACATTGCTTACTACTACAGTTAGTAGGTCAGACCTAAGATACGACTTAGCAATGGGAGATAAACTAGTCCACTTTGTTCAGTGAACCTTTCATATCAACTGTTAGCCAGAAAGCTAACATTATGCTGGCAAGATTCAGAATGAATAGCATTTTGGTCAGCAAACAGTAAATATAATTTCATAGCATGTGAAGGAGACAATACAAGCTAACCAGCCATGTCACAGTCCCCAAATCATGAAAACATTTTGACAAATGGCTTGAACTTAGTGAATGTTAGCGAATGCTCTGATGCGCGAGAATTGTTCTGCACCTCCTGCTGTCTGCACTGCTGCAGCTTAAACACACTACCCTACTTAACATTAAAGACTTGCATTTTCACCCCAATGTCTAATTCAATCTAAATGGGGCCTGACAAGCATTTCATTCTTGACTGCTGTGACATCATGAAGCTGCTGAACACTGTAACTATTGTGAATTAGTGAAGGCAGTAATGGAATGCTAAATGCGACTTTGATAGGCAGATAGCTTCTATCATCAGAGAACTGACTAATCAAGATTGGCGATTTTGAAGAGTGGACTCCTCAGCAATCCGACGCTCATCCAGTCTTTGATGGGCTTTTCGTCTTACTTTCATCAGAGCTATCAGTGTGACCAGTGCAACTAACAGAGCAAAGCTTAGCCTCTGTCTCATGTTGACCTGGTGCTTCTTGCAAACAAGGGCATCAGGTGATAACGTAAGCTTTCTGACAAGTAGATACCTGTTTTTTCCACTGTGGTGGTCTCAAAACCTGTCCCGCATATCTGGCAGATCAGGATTGAAACTTGTGCTTTGTCCATCGGATTGTTGCTTCAAGTCATCTCCTTCCCTTTGATGAAGCCTTTGATGGTGATGCTGCCCCTTTTGTTACCAATGGTCTATTTACAACAGATTGGCACGAGACAGAGATGTCTGGGCTGGAAACTGAAGCTGCAGTTCAACCCATATCATGCTGATTCTCACTTTTGTGTTGACAAAACTACCTAGTTAGGCTTAGGAAAAGATATTAGTTGTGCTTTCCTCAGAACACTCACCATTAACTATTGGGTTAACACAGTGGTGGTGAACTATGAAAGAACCCTCCAGTCTCCTGATGTGGAATTTTGACTCTTTATACTCATGTATCAATACTGCCAACTGCTGGTACCACATCTTCATATATCCATGTGTTAACTTTTTCACGCTTAGGTGATGCAAACCATCTGACCAGTGACACTGCGACATGACTAAACAGCCGGATGCAATTTTCATAGTATCTGGTGATATTAATCAAACGAACCTTTTAACTGTTATACGTAAATTCCATCAGCATGTTCAGAGCCTGACCAGAGAAAGACATATCCTGAACCAATGTATACAAATATCACTCCAGCCAATCAGACCATATTTCTCTGATTCTTCTGCCTACATACTCAGAGTTGAAAAAGAGGGTCAAACAAGTAAAAGTTAACTCGTTAAAGTGTGGACAGATGAAGCTACAGCAGCCATACAGGACTTTTGTGAGTGTACAGACTGGGAAATGTTTAGAGATGCTGCCACTCAGGACAACAACATCAGTCATGAGGGATAAACATCTTCAGTGACATCATAAATCAGCAAACATGTTGATGATGTGGTGATCACAAAGACAGCAAGGTCATTCTCCAACCAGAAGACCTGAATGAATGGCTAGGTGAGGTTTTCTAGGAGCCATCAGCAGAGACTGGAGAGAGACCTCATCACTGTGTGTACTCGGTGTACTCCATCTCCAGAGGACCAGCCCCTATCTGTCACAACAGTAAAAGTTATAACAAGAAAATATAAAATATTGCACAGGGGAGTATTGCTCATAGCCAGTTTTGGTAAAGTTCAGTTCTTTGATGGCATGTGCTCTGAAGTCTGGAGGTGCGCGTCTTAATAGACCTGTAGTGCCTTGATGCTGTTACTGACATTTTTAACATCTCACTCTCACAAGGGACTGTTGCCTCCTGCCTCAAGGAAGCCATCATCATTCCTGTACCTAAAATATCTGCTGTGTCCAGTCTTAATGATTATTGCCATGTGTCTCTCACCCTAATCCTGATGAAGTGCTTCGAGAAACTGGTTGTCCAGCACATCAAAGACAACATTCCTGCCAGCCTTGACCCTCACCAGTATCCTTTCAAAACCAGCATATCCACAGATGATGCTATATCCACTGCCCTTCACTCAGTCTTCACATATCTGGAGAATAAGAATAGCTACTGTAAATCAGGATGATGTTTACTGACTTCGGCTCAGCATTCAACATGATCTCACCCATGAAGCTGACTGGAAAACAAAACACTCTAGGTGTGAGTGCAACACTGGGACAGGATGCTGGTTGTCTTCACAGCAGCAGACCCCAGAGAGTTTGGGATGGCAGTAACACTTCCTCAATATTAGTGCTCAACACTGGAGCTCTCCAGGGCTGTGTGCTCAGCCCACTCCTGTTTCCACTATACTCCCACACATCAGGATAGCTGTTGGTTGATTTTAGAAAAAGGGAGGCAAAGACACAGACTCCTGTGTTCATAAGCGGAGGCTACTAAGGATACTTAAAAAAAAATAATAACAATACATTTACATTTTACCTTGTCCTGCTGGATTGCTGGGTCTGGATTGTGATGAACCATGAGTGTGCATACATATGTGTGTGTCAGGAGTGAAATGAATAATTTGCCATTGAGCTAACTTCCTCAGAGAGTTATTTGTAACCCATAAGACATCTCTGCACCACTTAGCTGAGGGAGGGGTCACTGAGAGAGTGAAAGAGCAACAAAGAGACAGAGTCAGAGGAACAACGTGAGACATCATTCCACAGCTGGTTAACAGATGGCTTGTGCTGACACACACACACACACACACACACACACACACACACACACACATTCTCTTATCAACAGAGTATATCTACTTAGCTACAGCTAACTACAAACACTGTTTGTTGGAAACATGTTTGCTTACCACTGATACACTACAAAATATTGACAAGAAAATTGTACTGTAATTTCAGAAGGTAGACATGAAGACATACTGAGAACACATTGGTGTTGACATAGCCAAATGAGTCTGAGACACCTGACAGTTCAACTGCAATCTGGAAAAAAAAAAAACTTTTCAAGATATGTCACTGTGAAGGGAATGGTGCTACATTTCCAATCAATCAGTCTTTTTAATCTTTGAATCCAATCAAGGCCTTGATTGTATGAATGCGTCTACATTCTTTGCCATGCTAGTGGCATCTTGTCAGTCTGTTGGTTGGCTGCTCACTTGGAAAACTATTCTGGTCCAGACAGAAATAGAAATAGAAATAACAACTGTTGGATGGATTGCCATTCATGATCCCAGGAGGATCTCAGAGTGACTTTGACTCAGAAGGTAGAGCAGGTAATCCAGTAGTCTGTTGATTGGTGGTTTGATCCTTCTGTCCTTATGTTTAAGTATGTTTACTTAAATTGTCAAACTGTGTCACCACCTAGTCACTTTGTTTTTTCAATGCCACACGAGAGATTACCAAATAAAAACTGAAGCAAGAAACAAGTGATAAAAAATACAATATAAATAAGGCATTGTTCAAAAATATTATCTCTCAGCCTCAGCAAGTGCCATCTCTCGCTTATGTATTTTCAGCCGCTTTGCAAAATGACCTCCAACTCTTCCATGTTGCCATGTGGGTATTGTGCTCCCGGCTATCCTCCTCATGAACCTTCAGCAAGTGGCTTGCATCTTTCTAGTCTTTTAGTCCTTCCTTATTACCGTTAAGTCTGTATTCTTTAAGCAGCAGAAGCAGTGCAAGCTATCATTTCTGTTTGAGCCAGCTTCTTTTGATTTTGTCAGCACTGACTCAGACTCTGTAACAAAAGTCATGTTGACACTCTCCCATCTTTGTTTTTGGGAAATGTGTAACTGCTTTTTTAAATATTTTAAAAGTGCATCTGAAGAGAGAAGAAAAGTATATGTGACTACTGCATGTTACATTTTAATTAAAAAAACATGTTTGATGTGTGCTATACATAAGACTAATACTAATAATGAAAATGTGATGAGATTCATTCAACTTTATTGTCATTGTAGTGCAATTTAGTCTAACCAGAGTGCAAGTACGGTGTATATATTTTGCCTATGAATAATATTGAAAAGCTGAGGTGTGGAGTATTAACAGTAATACACTTTAACTGCACTTTAACACTGATGTAAACTTTAACAAACATCAACTGTGACACAATAAGCCAAAGGCTTACAATGACCCTATTACAAAGGGGGTGGAAAACTAATAGCATTTTAAGTGTTACCAGCAGGAAAACACAGCCAACAGGTAAAACACCTGAACAGGCCTAACGTTAACTTTCCAAATGTCCCTGATGAATTTAAGGTGGAGTAACATTAACACGTCGACTCAGCTATTTATTGATTATTAAACAATGCTGGTATTGTCCGAAGTAAGCTAGCAAGTTAACACTCTTCTCCAACAACGGTAACTATGATCGTTAAACTATTAATTTCCTTTAGCTTCATTACATTGACATTACTGTACCTGTATCTTCTTCACGATTTTCTTCCTCTTCTTTCCTTCTTTTCTTGCACTGGGTGCCAGTCTTTTGGACCTTGTAATTCTGCAACAGTGTCAGTAAATTTCTCTCTTGGTCTTCCGGTCTCGGTGGGGTCAGTTTCAGGCAGCTCGCCTCTCGACCCACCTCCCTCACAGAGGACAGGTACAGTGCAACGAGCCAGAAACCCAGGAAAAATGCCTCTCCATTTTTTAATAGTCTTTGCTGTGACGTTATGTTGCTGTGGGCTTATATAATATTTTGAAATAATAGTAGTAATGGCACTGGTAAATAAAAAAAAATCTATTCCAAACTTTGTCAACTATATATATATATATATATATATATATATATATATATGTGTGTGTGTGTGTGTGTGTGTGTGTGTGTGTGTGTGTGTGTGTATATGTATTTTTTTTTTTTTTTCTCTCCCCCCATTTTCAGCGCCCCTAGCATTTGCCTATACTGCCTATGCCCAGGACTGGCTCTGCAGTATGGACATTATTCCTGCCAGATTTCTTGCAGTTTGTTTGTAAAAACAAACAGCCAGCTGCTACAGCGGATTGTGAGCAGCAGTTTCCCCACTGGTAAACACACCATCAGGCTGTGACAGCTACACTGTTAGCAGCAAAAAGCAGCTCCAGTGAATAAGTGAGGAGGTCAGTGCGTTGGTGTGAAGATATCAGAATGTTACTATAGCGCAAACACTGCCAAAAACAGACATCACTGGAGCTTGTGTGACAAAAGTTTGAGTGATGCATAGAGAATGCAACCAACGAAGCTGACCAATCAGAGGGGGAGTAGGGCGGGTCTTTTGAGAAGGAGTCTTCTTAAACAGAAAGAAAAATCTGAGCCATGAAAGCTTTTAACTCCCCACACCCGAACATTAGTCACATTGAAAGTACACTTAGTACAGAATGCAGCATCAAGGCTTCTTACTGGTTTTAACAGATAGCATCACATCACTCCTATCCTGGCTTTTCTTCATTGGCTCCCTGTCCAATTAAGAATTGATTTTAAGATTTTGCTGATTACTTTTAAAGCTCATCTGAGTCTTGACCCAAGTAACACAGTAGAACTGTTGACCTAAATGAGCCTAGCCATAGTCTTAGATCCTTGGGTAGGGCCCTTCTGGTCATTTTCAAAGTTGAGGCTCAAATGCAAAGGTGTGTTGTCAGGGCCCCTTGACTTTGGAATTATTTTAAATCACTTCTTAAAACCTGCTTTTACAGAGCTGCTTTTATGTGTTTCTTAAGTTTATAAGTGCTTTTATTGTTGTATTGTTCTTAATCTTATCATTACTTGATTTAATCATCCTGATGTGATGCCATGATTACAGGTAAGACACAAAAGTGAAAAATGTTACTGTTAGCTGAAATTAATATTGCACACTTCCATTTTCATTTCTTATACTATGGCCATCTATTCCAAACTTTGTCAGGCCACAATGTGTAGCAAATATGTTTTTGTATGTTGATATGTTTTTTGTGTTAATGGCCAGAGATTAAATTGTGACACATTTGGAAACTGTGCTGAATTAGGGGGAACACTATGTTTGTTTGTTTGGTTGGTTGGTTGGTTGGTTAGCTGATAGTTGCATCAGTTCTTTAAGCACACTGATACCACAGCTCACTGTTTCTGCGCAGACTGATACCACAGCTCACTGTTTCTGTAATAGAAGTGAAGAGTCTGGAGTTTTGACTTTTTTTGCAGTATCCATTGTAGTGTTTGATGTATGTGTTTTAATTTGCATTGTTTATAAAATTGAGGAACAGTTTTAAAAAACATCCCAAGCGTAAAGATGGGAAAATAATTTTTGAACAGTATATGTCATCAGGCAGCATTAGCTGCCTCCTCGGTCTCCATCTAGGTTTTCTACGTCTTAGACTCATCACTAGTAATAGGACTTTTTTTTTCATTCACATAATGCTCAGCGCTCACCTCATTCAATTTCCTCCTTCCTTCCTGTCTGTGATGAAAACATAAGCTAGCAGCTCTTTGCTGTCCTGGAACTGCACTAGCAGCAATAAATCTACAAGTGGACCGACACAGGGAGACAGAGGAAAAACACGATCGAACAGTGATCATGTCTTTGTAGTCATAAATCAGCCTGTGCCTGGGCTACGTGGCTAAGCCAGATGCTGGTGAGTGTTGCACTACATCTGACAAGAGCTGAGACAGGGGCAGAATAGTCTGTATGTATAAGCAGAAAGCCTGAACAACAACGTGGATAGCAGCTGCTTAGAAGTGCCAAGAACGAAACATGAAAAAATACTAATGGTCTGATCAGCTTTAGCCTTTTACAGGTCCAATGCAAACTGAGTGTTGTTTCATTCACACTGGGGTTTGCTTATAATGCATTAAATAATTCATCCTAGCGTTAGTTTTGCTGTTATACTTTTTGATAAAATACAACAAACTAAAACAAGCAACCCAATCTAATAAGCAGTTATATAATTATCTTATATTATTAATGTATATCTCAACTTTCAAAAACACACAATATAGTGACTACTGCACATTGATTAATCATACACATTCTCCTGATGGGACACATATACAGTTTACTTAATCACTCTTTGGACTGGAAATGAACTGAAGTGGTGAAATTGAATGCATTAGTCATTTTAGTTATTAAAATGTCAAAATATTAAGACATACTCCAACCTCATGATCAGTGATTGAACTAAGTAATCACCAGCCAACAATCGAGAAAAAACAACTTAGAACCCCCATTGGCCAATTAGCAGGAAAGGAAGAAGGAATAGAGGAAAATGCCTACTTCCTTATTTGATGGTAGTCACAGGCACAGAGCCAGTATTTCAGTTTTGGATGGGCCAATGTAATTTTGACTCTGCCTTGTAATTACAGAGGTTAAAGGCCCCATATTATACTGTTTTTCATCAATTTCACTGTATTGAAGTATACAACACTGTATTTGAAATGAATTGCTCCAAACCCATCTTTGGTCCCTAATTTCAGCTGTCTAAAAGTTGCTCTACTGAGCTTTACTGAGAGCAGGCTGTTTCTGTGCCTGCACCTTTTAAATACTAATGAGCAGCGTCTGTCAACACCTGCCTTGCCTGCTACACATCCCTCTCAGGTAGAAGATGCCGCTTATGCTAGAGGTAGCATATGCTAATGTTTATGGTGGATGTATCGCTATGGCTTGGCGAGATGTTGTCATTCAACCGTATCAGTTGGACCCAGAATTGGACCCAGAAGGAGAGGCCCCTGAAGAGATACAGACTCTGTGGCTGCAGCAGGATGTTTCAGAATGGTTAGTATGTCTGAAAATGTTACTTAGTTTGTTCGTATGTGTTGTTACAGTTACTACAGTGTAGCTAATGCTAGCTCCTGCCAACGGTAAAGGTAACTTATAGTTGTTCAGCAACTGTAAATACTATCAAACTGTGGCGACACTTACCTGTGGCTCGGGCGCAGTTGCTGGGTCCTGTGTGGTTGGGACTGATCCTTTTACGAAGGCAAAGCCAGCTTTGTACTGACCGTCGTTACAGAAGCAGTCCGATGTGAAGTGGTTAATACACACAAACAAACTTATACAAACCGTAGCCAAGACATTGTCATTAAAAATGAAACACAACCACTGTCTCTTCTGTTGGTCTGTAGCTGGGACAAAATATAGGCACTTATGTTTATTTTTACAACCAACAACCGAGTAATTTGCATGTCTAGCTCTGAGCGACAACATTGCGAAACCCTGCAAAATCTTACTGCTGGACACACCAAACTTCACCTCAGGGATGAACGCCCCCCTCTCGGATATCGTCTATCATTGTGCAGAGGAGGCCAGCCTATGAAAATCTCTCCTTTTGTTACGTAACGAGAGGAGCTGTTTTACCAGTGGGTGGGCTGCAGAGACCAGGTTATATATGTAGAGACCAGAGAAAACGTGTTTTTCATAATATAGGACCTTTAATATTGTTTTCCTTCCTCTTACAGTTTCCAAATGGTACTTGCTAAAACAGAAATGACTGATATCATGCTGTGGATGGCTTCTCTTCCTATCTTGCCAATATTGTTTTTTGCTGTCATCTGCTGCTTAAACAAACTATATAGCTTGATATGAGCATACAGGGTTAACAGGCTTGGGTCATTGTAAAATGACCTCTGATTATTGGTCCAGATTATAATTGATTTCCCAATCAAGACTTTTTTAGTCTTGATTGTGTATTCAAATGCTCATTTCAATATAAAAAATGCAATAAAGGAACTATATGTTCTCCTGGTAGTATAGGATGGGCCAGTTGTACAATAATGCAATCAAAAAGGCACAAATTTCCCATTTCTCACAACTCATAAAAACAACCCCCGGTTCCTCTTCCCTACCTTTACTCTAATAAAGATTTTAAGACACCCACAGATGATCTTTAGGAGAACTTTGCAGACCACTTCAGAACCAAAATCAAGGACATCAGATCCTGCCTCTTATCCCATCAATTTTTATCTATTAACACACCTGAATTGTTGTCCTTGCCTGAGGAAACACTGGAGAGTTTTGCCCTGGTTGATGCAAGGACACTTGGTAGAATATTCTCCCAAGTAAACCCAACAATCTGCCTTTTAGAGCCAATTCCCACATCAGGAACAGTTTTTAAACACCATGAACTGCTCTCTTCAGATGGGTGTCTTTCCCACTGCCTTCAAAACGGCGGTGGTGAAGCCCCTTCTTAAGAAGAGCAACTTAGACCTCAGTGTTTTTAATAACTACTGACCCGTATCCAACTTACCGTTTTTAAGTTAATTATTTTTTTAAGCAGAAACAACATCTTAGAGAAACATCAGTCTGGTTTTAGGAGAAACCACAGCACCAAGACACCACTTTTAAAGATTTTAAATGACATCAGATGGAATTTAGATGACAAAAAGCTCACAGTGCTGGTTCTAATGGATCTAAGCGCCGCTTTTGATACAGTAGACCACCACCACTCAGCCATCTGGTCGGCCTCTCTGGTACTATCCTCAACTGGTTTTGTTCCTACCTCCCAGACCGATGTTTTTACCTAAGTATGGATACATGTTCCTCAGGAACCCATGAAATTAGATGTGGGGTTCCCCAAGGGTCAATTTTAGGTCCACTTCTTTTTAAATTTTACATGCTTCCTCTGGGGGATGTCATCAGGAGACACAACATCCGCTTCCATAGTTATGCTGATGATACACAACTGTATATTGCCGTGTCTCCTGAGGACACAGGGCAAGTTGATGCCCTTTTTAACTACATTATAGACATCAAGTCATGGATGGCAGTGAATTTCCTACAGCTCAACCAGGACAAAATTGAAGTCTTAATTACAGGTCCTGAAGGCCAGAGAGAGAAACTTTTACCAAAACTGCAAGATCTTAAACCAACACAATCGGTAAAAAATCTGGGCGTGATTTTTGATTCTGAGCTGAATTTTATTCCACATATCAGAAATATGATGAGAATAGGTTTTTATCATCTTAAGAACATAGCCAGAGTCCGCCCGTTTCTCTCCCAGGCCAGTACGGAGGTGCTAATGCACGCTTTTATTTCCTGTTGCTTAGATTATTGTAATGCCCTGCTCTCTGGTCTTCCCAAAAAGCGTATTCTAAATCTCCAATTATTACTGTAGCCCTGTCTAAAATCAGTTAGGATACAGTGCATAAAATCCAATTCAAAGTATTCTAAAATGTTATATTAAAAAAGTTCATAATATTAAAATGTATGGTTAAAATATGTGCTGGATAAAAAACTATAATATGTACAGTGTATTAAAAGACAATTTACAATTTAAAGATAAATATTCTAAAAAGGTCAAGTTCATTAAGTTGAAGAGATGTGTGATTCAGAGAACGTGAGAGGAATAAGCAGTGTAAATGCAAGTGTAATCTAACATGTTATCTGTTTTGTGTCAATCATTTAATTCTTGTGTTTCTATTGGTTGTTATCTAACTCACGAGCCAATCAAGGTAAATTCATGGGGTGAGAGGCGGGACTAGTGGCGCAGGTTAGTTTGGTGCGTACGTGAGCATGCGACAGACAGAGAGACACTCGATCAGCGAGCTAAGACGGAGGCATCGTGTGTGGGGAGCATTTAAGTTTTATCGTGGAGGTCGACTACCCGTTGTCCTGATATAAACTTCTGTGTGACCTGCAAGAGGTGAATATAATGTGTATGCCTGTATTTTGTGCTATATCTAACTGTTATAGTCTAATGACACTGTATTGGGTAAATGTGGTTAGTGACATGCTAGCTAGCGATAGCCGACAGTGCTAATGTGTTTTTATATCAACGTTCTGTCCTAAGATGTTAATGAAAGCTAAAGCGAGCTAATGCTAATTCAAAAAGAGATAGTGTTTTGTATTGTGGCTCAGTGTATGATAATATGCTTAAAGGAGACGGACGTTGGAGAAGGAGAGAGATTGAGACTGTCCAGACAGACGGCCCTGTTGTTTTTATTCTTCTTCGTGACTCTGCTGCTGAGCGCCATTGCCCGTGTGTGTGCTGGAACTGTGACTGCCATTGCCCTTATGAGACTGTTAGTAGGGATAGAAAGGGGAAACGATGGCAAACCATTGGATTCGTGAGTACTAACTGAAAACAGTTTGAAAGTGCACGTGCTTTTATTTTTGCTCAGTTGAGTGAAGCGGCCATTACAGTTTTTAGGCCCCACCGCACACAAGCTTCATCCATCAGGCCTGCAACGGGTTTGGGTTTATTTTCTGGTGTGTTGTGTGTGAATGTGTGTGGGCCCACTGGTACAACAAAAGGTATTTTTGAAAAGTGAAAGAAGTGTTTTATTTTCTTATTTGAGGTATTCAATTTTATTATACAAGGGTACAAAGTGAAAGGCTTTTATTTTGAAACTAAAAGGGAAGTAACCTGTGAAAGAGCTGTGAACTTTGTCTATAACTTGTCTCTTTATTCCCTAATAACACATATTTCTATTTTACTTTTTTTTGTTGTCAATTGTGTAAATAAATACCAGTGAGAGTTTTATATTTAAAGTACAATTGTGGGGGTCATTATTAAAATAGCCTTATTAAAATAGTATTCATTATTAAACTAAGATTCATTATTAAAGTAAAATTTAGTTGTATTTTCCTACAACGAGCCCAGGCCCAGTCTCATTGTATTAACCATTCTAGCTTTTCTTTTAACTACATGGGACCTGGGTTACATTACAAGACTCAACCGCATGCCTGCTGACGAGGACCAGAGGGCGGGAGCACATTACACCAGTTTTAGAGTCACTGCAGTGGCTCCCCATCCGCTTCAGGATCGATTTTAAGGTTCTTTTACTGATTTTTAAATGTCTTAACGGCCTTGCGCCCTCCTACTTATCTGACCTGCTTTTACCATATCAACCCTCACGGACCCTGAGGTCCTCCGGCACTGGCCTTTTATTCATACCAAAACCAAGAACTAAAACCCATGGTGAGGCGGCATTTAGCCACTATGGCCCCCACTTGTGGAACAGCCTGCCGGAGAGCCTCAGGACTGAAGAGACTGTTGATATTTTTAAGGGAAGGTTAAAGACACACCTTTTTAATCAGGCTTTTAACTAATATTTTAAACTCTTATTCTGTTCTTATGTGGTATTTTATGTTGTTGCTTCTATCTTGTTTTTTAAGATGATTTTAATCTTAAATCATTTTCTCTGTTTTATTTATCTTCGGTACTATTTTAGTTTATTTAATATCTTTTATATTTTTATCCTTTGAACTGTTCACTCCATTTACTTATCTTTTGTCAGGGTTTTTATCCTATCTTATGTTTTTAGTTTTTAAGGTTTAACTCCAGTGTTTCCCCAGGGTGGCCCTCCACACTGGGAGGTGTGACTGTGCTGCTGCTGCTGTTGTCTGCCAGGGTTGGATGGGCCTGGGCAATCCTCAGTGCCTTGCCATGTCTGTGTGTGTGTGTGGATGTGTGTGTGGGTATGTGGTATGGAGGGTGGGAGCGAGGGGCTTTCTTTATTCTTTATTATGCTTTTGTTTTTCTTGTGTAAAGCATGCTGCACATGCGTGTATGAAAAGTGCTCTATAAATAAAGTTGATTTGATTTGATTTGATTTGATTTGATTTACAAGTTAGTTGGCCCAGGCCCAATAGGCCCACCCACAACATCATGCCAGGCTAATGCCCTGCTGCATGTGACCGGTTCAACTCAATGTCTGGGTCATTATCGACACCATCCTGGTGCATTAATATTTCTAACTGCATGTGGTACATAAATGGAATACACACCCATCTCTGCAAAGCTCCTGTCACTTGAGTGTATCTTAATCATAGAAATGTCATACATTTGTATACTTACATACATTTTTTTTCCTGTAGTTGTATTTCAGATACTGATTCTATTTGATTTCACAACATGTCAAGCTTTCAAGACTCAAGTATTTGTATCCCTAGCTGACCACATAAACTACAGCAGAGATATAAAGCATCATGTATGTTCTCTGCTGTCCTTATTGTAAAGTCGTGGAAAAGGACTTAACAAGGATTCACTCAGGACAGACTGTGATGCAAAAAAGCAAATTATTTTTAGTTAGTTTCAATTCAGTTATAATATAATACATATCTCTCTCTAGTCTTTGCTTTTCTTTGTCTCTCTTTCACTCACTCCTTCTATCTCTGCTCACACTCTGATATCGCATTCACTTAATCATAATGTATCTGAATTTTATTTTATGAGTATACAAGATTAGAATTCAAATAGGTAAGTATTTTTGGTAAAAAATCAGAAATTAGTTGGAAAGTTTTATCTTTCCTTTTGTTCTCTTCTTTTTCCTTGACTGTGAAACCTAAGACAGTGAACACATGACCACACACACCTATATGTCAAGATTAATTTATATGGCTGACGAAGACGAAATATACAGTGCATGTTTTCTTTGATAAATTTCATTTTATTCAAAAACTTGTTTGTAGGGACCTTTTGGCGAATATGGTCAGTAAAGGTGCACTATGTAGTGTTGGGGAGGAAATTTTAATCAGAAGGGGGGGTCTGATTTTTCTTCTGCCGAAATTAACTGAATTAACAAACTGACCTTAAAGGACAACATCATTTCATACTGTTTTACTCTGTTTATATGTGGTGGACCCTGCCATCGTTCCAGCTTTAAACAGTGGTCTAGAACCTTATTTTCCTCTGAGAACAGCTTGTTCATTAACTGATGGAAAAAAATGTAAATATTAAATATATATTATAATGTATATAAATATAATATGTTATATTATATATCATAAATATTTATTTTTTAATTCTTATTTAGAATTTCTCCTCCAAAGCTACAGATTGCCCTAATTAGCACTACTGTATGGAGCCCCTAAAGGGACATGGGGTAAAATAAAAATAAAACGTTTCTCGTGCTCACGTGAAAGGTATCTCGTGAGCACGAGAAAGTTTTCTCGTGAGCACGAGAAACCTTAGGTTTAACACAGGCAGTTGTGCTTCCTGTGCGTATGCCTCTAGGCTCATTAAGATCATTAACCTCAAAGAATGGCTGCGGAAGTGAACTTATTCTCTTTCCTGAAAACGCGAAATATACCAGATAGTGTCATCAACCAACTGAAAGATGATAAGGTAAAGATAAATGTTAACTATAGCCATGTAAAGTAATCAATATATGTATAATGTTTCTAGCTTCCTTACCTGCTATGTTAATATAATTTTTCAAAGTTTTAGACATTTGCCTTGCTTGTTACAGATCAACATCAACGTCATAGGTGTTATGACAGATGAGGAGTTAGGACAGTATATCGTCAGATATGGGGCCCGACTTGCACTCAGAGCATTCTGTCGTCAAAGAACTGTGATAACTGAGAAGTCCAGAGGAGCAGAGAGTAAGAGACAGGCTCGGGGAACAACAGAAAACTCCTGCCAACAGAGACACAGAAGGCTCCAGTATTGTTGGCATGCAGTCAAAACCACCCGGCGGGTTGAAATGAGATGGCTCCACTTTGATAAGAGCACTTATCACCAGATCAAAACAACAAATGGACAGCACCTGTCAGTCCAGAAATCAGTAACTATGGGTGAACTGGTGGAGACGGGCGTTTTTTCCAAATGGATATTCATCCAAAGGGCCAGTGGAAGACTTAGAGTTTGATATTCGTTATTACAGTCACAATGAAGTATTCGATGAAGTCACAGTGAGCCAGCTGTATGAGCAGACTAAGCTACGAATGTTGCGCATCTACACAACCTCCAAGGCTAAAGACATAATACTTCTCTCTGATGCATCATCGGACTTCAAGCCCACAGATGAGAGGCCAATGAAGGTAATTTATCTTCTGCCATATTTCTGTTATCAATACATACTGTAGATACTGAATTTATATTAATTGATATTAAGGGTGAAATTTGGGGAAGGAGGGTCTGTATAAAGTCTGTATAAACCTGGAAACAGTATGTAACAGCTGCCCTGTATGTAGTAGAGCACAGAACATTAACTATCATCTGATCCTGCCCGATCATGTTCATAAAGCTACCTCAGCACCGAGCGTAAACGCACACATCAGCCTCTTTCACAGTTTGGAGACCTAGGTAGTTTCAGCTGCCTTGTGATGCTGTTGTTTATCTGTTTTTCTTCTCATGAAATTCAACAACTAGAATGAATCACTTCCTTTATGGTTGGTATGATTAGCATTGTATATCGCACCTGTCTCATATGCAATGAATAGATGATATAGGCTGTAAAAAGGTATGAATTTGACACATTTTGTTTTCAAAAAAGTAGTCAATTTAATAAGGTCCACATAGATTTCTCACCTGTGGTCTTATTCAATATGTGTAATGTACATTCGCTGCTGTCCTAGGTCATTTTTGAGGATAAATCTACTGTCTTTACTCAAAGTCGAATTATTAAGAACATGAAGCCTTAACAAAAAAGACTATTTATCTGCTGAATCAGAGGTGATAGTTGAGTTGCGAGAGGTCAAGAGATGTAAATACAATTTTCTAAACATATTTGCTCCACTTCTCTCTCCACTTATGTGCATGTTCAATCAAAATAAGTTCAGAAAAACTTGTTTTGAACAGTTGGACAATCATAGCTGTATAAGCCCATGATTTGCTGATCTGCTGATTTTTTTATAGACTAGGACAATGCAGAGAGGATCCTTGAGGAACAAAACCAGGAGACGATATCACTGGAGGACTGGAGCTGATCATCAAGTGAATCATACAGAGAGCTCCACTGATTTATATCCAGCACCCAGTGGCTCAATGAAGTAAAACCATGAAAACGTAAGCCCCAGTATTGCATTTTTATAGACCCAGTCTGTGATACACAGTATGGAACTTAATATCAAAATATCAAATACAAAACTGAAAAAAAAACAAAAAAAAATAATGTCAAAGATAAAATTCAAACCTCACAAACTCATGAAGTCTATGAGGCCACAGAGATGGGGTTTAAGAGACCATGATTGTGTTGCAAACAACAAATGTAGTTCCATCTCAAATTCTAACTAGAGCTAAGATGATGGAAGTCCGCAAAAGGTTTTGAGTTCAATACCACATTAACTCAACATGCATATACCAAAAAAATCTGCTCAGGTGCAAGGTGTTTAAAGCACATGAATGTGATAGTGCACATGATGGCTTTGATCAGATGATGCAAAAAACAAAGATAAGGTAATAATTATATAGTTTGTTTTTTGTGTTTTCATTTAATTATCACCAGAGAGGAGAACCAATCAGTCAATCATGACCAGCAACTCCTGAGATGAGCAACACAGAGGTCCTGCATCCACCATCTTCTGATGATGTTGGCAGTCATATTAGGCAGTCGACAAGCAGGCATGGATCTGAAGATGACCGTTGAATGCCTGTGTCAAATCAAGATGCAGACCTGTTGTTAAGTGACGAGTCAGACTCCCCACTTGCCCTTGCCATCCAAGCATCTCTTGAGGACTCTGAAGTATACTTTGGACATGTTTGTGGTGATGATGGTAATAATCAAGACTCCACCCTTCCCTGGAATCCATATGACTTCAACAGTATGCAGGTATAGTGTAGAACTGAGTTATTTCTAACAGTGCTGCAAACAAATATTACTGTCATTATTGATTCTTTTAAAGAGTTTTCCCTATTCGTTATTCTGTCTATGAAATCTACAAAAACAGTGACAAACTGTCATCCCAAGTTCTCTCACACCAAGCTGATGTTTTTAGATTACTTTTTCATCCAAACATTACAAAACCGAAAGATATTCCATGTATTGTGATATAAAACAGAAAAGCTGCAAATCCAGAACCACAGCATAATTCATTTCTGCATGCTAGTTGATATATTGATTGTCAAAGTCGTTGATTCATTTTCTGTTCACCAATTGATTAATCAATCAATAATCATGCCTAATTGCCTTTTTAAAAAATCTTGTAGCACTCCACACTGAATGACGAACCTGTATAATCAAGCAGTCTTCCAGCATCACCAGACCCATTTGAAAAAGAACTCTTTCTTGTGAAAGTAAGACGGGTAAACATAGTTGTCCTTATGTCCTTAATATCTTCATGGAACCAAAACTACTGAATGCTAATCTAAAATCTAATCTAATTTCTAATTTTCTAATTTCTTAATCTAATTTTGGAGTGTACAAATGAGAAAGCTGTGGACACTGATGGTGTGTCAAGAGAGGTATACTCTGCATTCTGGGAAGATTTCTTGGAACAGTGTGAGGGGGAAGATGAACGAGTACCCAGACTACGACCAGACTATTCTGAGAAAGCATGGCAAGCTCTTGGAAGAGTGTGGTTGAAAGGATACCTGGACTACAAAATCATACCAATCAGACTATCACCAGCTTTTGTTGTTGCCTGTTGTCAAGGACTTGGTTCAGTGGATGAAGAACTCTTGATGATGTCATTTGCCAGATTTGTTTCAGAGAATGAGCGTGCATCACTTGAAAAAGCACTACAGGGCAACATTGATGAAACTGTTGAAGAGGACTTACTTGACGTCTTCTCAAGATTGGGCTCACACCGCCTGCCAATAAGACAATATGCGGGCTACCATTTTAACAATGGCACACAAAGCTCTTCTTCAAGAGCTAAAGTTCATAACTGACTGTTTCCATTCCAGTATTCACAATGCTGTGCCAACACTCATTACCAAAGAAAGCATAATGGAGCTTTATGAATCTAAGCGGCCAACTAACAAGAAAGTGGCCCAGATGATAAAGCCATCAACTGAAAGCCTAAATTCACAAGAGCAGACAGCTCTTAACCACCTGCTGCGGTATGTGAGAAGCATCGACCAAAGAAAACTGGAGATCTTCTTACGCTTCTGCACAGGGTCCACTGTTCTGTACACAGACACAATCAAAGTAACTTTTAAAAGATTAGGTTAATAGATAAGTTGCAGTCGCAGTTCCTCTTCTATTTACACTGTTATGGAATTTGTCTGAAACAAACTGTTTCTACAGATTTAAATGTATTTATATTTTTTTTTTTAAAAATGTGTTTGTTCATTCATGTATTACAACAAAGAAAAAGTGTACTCCAAGGAGAGGAGATGAAATCAGATGCATAATCTGATGACATTGCTTTATTACTCTTAAAACTGAAACAGTTTTTACATTTTTAGCTTTATTTTTGTTATTTTCTCATTTTTAACACTTTTGCTTTGTCAGCACACTGAGTTTTAAATTTTGCTTTGTTAAATCATTTTGATAAGTCATCAAGGCCTGCTATCCATCCATCCATCCATCCATCATCTGTACATATTCTATGTACGCCGCTTAATCCTCTGCAGGGTCGCGGGGAGGCCTGCTATCATGGGTGAACATCCCTTTTTCAGGCATGTATCATTTTCACATTATCATGTGCATGTTTTATGCAATTGTTATTAAGAAAGAAATTCAGCATTCAACAAAATAATACCTGTTCAATACACATAGTTTTTTTGGAGCCTCATATGGTAAACATACAGACAGTAACTGTCAAGAGCACAATATGGTGGAATAAGAATGTAACTCCTCTTTCATGTCCTGCCTTGTTGTTTTTCTTTGTTGTGATTTTGTTCGTTTCCCATTCATGGTTGATGTAAAGGCAAAGTAAAACATCTACGACAATATTATAACTTGTAAAACAAATTTAAGTCTCTATTTCCAGCACAAAGAATTGTCTGATCATGTGTTGAGTTTAGATGGATACAAATGTTGTTCCGTCTCAAATTAGAGAGCGGATCTTATCTCATTCCTCAAATGCAGGTACAAATTCAATGCTTGATAAGCATCAGCTGGAAGATGCAGCTCTGACCCCATCATCAGAATGTTGCAGATGTTGTAGATGTGTGTGTCACATGGCACTGCTGGTCGAAATGTGCAGTTACTCTGACACAACTGTACATCAGCTCTGTCCACTGGGGAAATGCGGTCATCACTTGTGCAGAGTTCTGGGAACATGTACATGATTCGAGGTCGACCACTGTATCCTGTCATTCTTGGATGGTCTGATGACATGACATGACACGTGGATGGTCTCATCTAATTCGTCCTAGAAAAACGGTATATTATAAAGTAAGAACACAACTTAACTGATATGCAATTTGTTATTCTCATGTGGGCTTTAGATAAGTTTTGAGATATCCATCCATCCATCCATCCATCCATTTTCTTCCACTTGTCCGCGGCCGGGTCACGGGGGCAGCTGCCTGAGCAGAGACACCCAGACTTCCTTCACCCCGGACACTTCCCCTAGCTCCTCCGGGAGCATCCCAAGGCGTTCCCAGGCCAGCCGAGCGACATAGTCACTCCAGTGTGTCCTGGGTCTTCCTCGAGGTCTCCTCCCAGCGGGACATGCCAGGAACACCTCCCGAGGAAGGCGTCCAGGGGGCATCCGATTAAGATGCCCAAGCCATCTCAGCTGGCTCCTCTCAATGTGGAGGAGCAGCAGCTCTACTCCGAGCTCCTCCCGGGTGACAGAGCTCCTCACCCTATCTCTAAGGGATTGTATCCGGGATCTTACTCTCTCGGTCATGACCCAAAGTTCATGACCATAGGTGAGGGTAGGAACGTAGATTGACCGGTCAATTGAGAGCTTCGCCTTCGGCTCAGCTCTCTCTTCACCACGACAGACCGATACAACAACCGCATCACTGCGGCTGCTGCACCGATCCACCTGTCAATCTCACGCTCCATCCTTCCCTCACTCGTGAACACGACCCCAAGATACTTGAACTCCTCTACAAGAGGCAAGAACACCTTTTTCCGGTTGAGAACCATGGCCTCAGACTTGGAGGTGCTGATTCTCATCCCAGCTGCTTTGCACTCGGCTGCAAACCAGAACATGCTGGAGGTCCTGGCTCGACGGAGCCAACAAGACAACATCGTCCGCAAAAAGCAGAGATGAAATCCAATGGCTCCCGAACGGGACCCCCTCCGGCCCCTGACTGTGCCTAGAAATTCTGTCCATAAAAATAATGAACAGAACCGGTGACACACTGTTTGGGGATGATCCATACATAGATTGGCAAACATTTAAAATTTTGCTAAACAATGATTTTAGTCACTTATCACTGGAGCACTGTTTCTTTTTGGAACAAGTTTACTTCCAGAAACAATAGAGTCCCTCATTTTAACTGTCACTGTGTACATTATTTTGGGAATTATTGTTTATATTATTATTTTCCCCTCTGTCTATTTTGACCAGGACATTCTTTGGTGTTAACCTAAGAATGCGCAATGTAGAAGCAATTGAAATTCAGTATTTGAATATTTACAAAATTAATTAGGTAAAAATACAAACAAAGTAAAACCGTATCAATTGTGTTGTCCTTTAACCTGTTGATTATTTCATTAGTGTGTGTGTGTGTGTGTGTGTGTGTGTGTGTGTGTGTGTGTGTGTGTGTGTGTGTGTGTGTGTGTGTGCATAAATATATTAATACATATATACATACATTACCTTGAAAACACAGTGTTGCACATCCATGAAGGTTTTGAATTAAACATTTTTATCAGTTTGTGAATTGAAAGAATTCAGTCTGCTTTTCAGTTATTCTTTTCTTTGCATGATTACTATTATACATACTTACTTTTGTTATACATGTCCTCATAAGTCAGTGAGGGAACAGAAAATATAAAGGACACAGGAAATAATGGGAATAAACTCTTCAACACATTTTATGCTGGTTAACTTGGAAATTTAAGTTCACCTGCTGCCGTGAGAATGCAAGTTAACTCAACTGGAAGATTACCTTTGTAATGAAAGTAATAATGGTGATGCTATTAGTTCACAATGGAGCCATACTAGGCAGCAAACTGCCATCCACCATTGCCACAGTGAGCTTTCTCCGCACACCGCCGGTGGAGTTTAACCACTCCCAGCTCAGGCATCAGCTTTTGGGTCTTTAAACAACTACCAGCCTATAATAACAATGACATATGTTTTGATGTGCATAATATATAAATATAAATCACGTTAAGGAG
Organism: Acanthopagrus latus; assembly: GCF_904848185.1. Lineage (NCBI taxonomy): Eukaryota > Metazoa > Chordata > Actinopteri > Spariformes > Sparidae > Acanthopagrus > Acanthopagrus latus. Next base: position 32,615,387 of record NC_051039.1, on the reverse strand, counting down.
CAGATCAAGAATTAAAAAAAAAAAAAAAAGATCTTAAAAAGTAAGTAAAAGTAAGTAAAATACATTTATGACAGGAGACATCACTGCAGCAACAACTACAACCATGAAAAAAATATTTAGCACCACCTTTAGGGCAGCTCACATATTAAAAGTCATTAAGGGCACAGCTGAGGCATGAATTTATAAGCTACATTGATTTTAAAGTTACTGAATCACACAACAAAATTACAACAAAAACAAAAAACATGGCGGTCCGGGTGCCTCCTTCCTCCTTCAGAAGGTGCATTGTCATATAGTCCAGAGAGCAGGAGAAACAGGATCGTGCAGAGGGTGCTGTTATGATGACTCAAATCAAAGTCCTTCATATAGTCGATGAAACAACCCCATATGTTTTGAAATACCTCCTGTCTGCTCTTAAGAATACAGGAAATCCTTTCCAGGGGTAAACATGAAGAAAGTTCCATAAACCACACAGCAATAGCGGGTTTACCAGAGTTTTTCCATGACAAGGCAACTGTCCTTTTTGCTTGTAAAGAACAGATGTTTTTAAACATTTTTTTCTTTATTCTATGTCCCTCTGGGTAAAGACCTAATAGAAAGAGCCTAGGCTCCAGTTCTAATCTTACTGAGAGGATCTCCTGTGCTGACATTCTAACCTCCTCCCAAAACTCCCTCACCCTTGGACACTGACCAAAGGCAGTGAAATAAAGTGCCCTTATTTACCCCACATCTATTACAGGTGTCTTGGATATTCAAATTAAATTTGCTTATTTTTTCTGGAGTAATATATACTCTCATTAACCAGTTATATTGTAAAAGTCTTAGACGTGTATTACCTGACCCTGTCTGTTCCAATGATATCTCCTCCTGTAAATCTGTTTTCCATGCATTGAGTTTAGATTCAGAAGAATCAGGAGAGGAGTCTTTCAGCAAATCGTAAAATTCAGATTCAGACTTGCCCTTTCCAAAAAGATTTTTAGTTAAGATTTTCTCCAATTTTGTTAGTTGGGGGGCGAAACATATAGTGGGCTTGGTTTACTTTGGTGAAATTCCTCAGCTGAAGATATTTAAACAAGTGTTTGCGGGGGATGTTATATTTTCTAATTAGTTCCTCAAAGGTTAAAATGTTCCCATCGTCGCCATAAATATCTTTGATCTGTTTTACCCCTTGATCAGCCCACAATTTAAAACCAGCATTGGCTCTCCCTGGTCTGAAGAGGTTGTTGCCCCAAATTGGGCTGAAATTAGAAAGGGAAGGGGGTCTTTTAAGTATTTCTTAACTTCTTGCCAAACTCCAATCATATTTTTAACTATAGGATTAGCACACAATATTTTGAGTTTTTTAGGCTCATCTGAGTATAGATAGGTGGGTAAGTGGGAGATTTAGGGAGTGTGATTCAATATCCTTCCATACCAAGACTCCGTCTGTGATGAAGTGAAACAAACAGTCTTAATTGTACTGCCAAAATACCAGAGCAAATTAGGGCACTGTAACCATCCTCTATCGTAGGGTGAAGCCTAGGGCGTTTATTATTCCATATGAAGTTATTGAATATTTTTTTCATTCTAGGGAAAAAAATCTGAAGGTGGCGGCAGGGGAATATTCTGAAATAAATATAACAATTGGCAAGCGATTCGATTGCAACTCTGAAAAGTAGGGGGGACAATGGGCAACCCTGTCTACAGCCTCTTTCAATTTTTATTGGTTTTGAAATATTATTGTTCGTAATAATTTCTGCATAGGGATCGTTGTACAAAATTTAACCCAATTACAAAAACCCTCCCCCAGGCCAAAGCATCCAAGAACCTCAAATACATATGCCCACCCCACCCTGTCAAAGGCCTTCTCAGCATCTAACACTAAGAAAGCCGTGTCCAAAGCCCCCCTCAAATTATGTAAGATGTTCAGGACCCATTTCATGTTATGAAAACCATGGTGACCAATCATGAATCTGTTTTGGTCTGGCATTATTAGACCTGGCAGTATAGGTTCTAATCTTTTAGCCAGAATTTTACATAAAATATTTAAGTTAGAATTCAGGAGGCTAATCGGTCTCATATTGTCACACTTATCGTTAACTTTACCCAGTTTCAGGAGAAGAGTAATCAAGGCACCTCTCAGGGAGGGAGGAAGTATTCCATTCTGAAGAGATTCTAAAAACATTTCCAACGGAGGAGTTCTAATCTTTTATTCAAATTTTTTATAAATATCTATAGGCAGGCCATCCAGGCTTGCAGCTTTTACAGAATTCATGCACTTTATTGCTGCCAAGATTTCTTCCACTGTCAAGCTTGCCCCCAAAGCTGACCTTTCACATTCTTCTAATTTGTGGAAACTGAGGCTATCTAAGAGTGCCAGTGAGCTCTTGTCTGCCAGACCTCCATCTACTTCAGGGCTGTAAAGTTTTTCATAAAAGTCCCTAAATTTATCATTGATGGCCACCAGTTCCATAATAAACTCCCCCTTCTCATTTTTTAGATTAGTAACAGATCTTTTGACCTGAAGTTGTTTTAAGCGCCAAGCTAAAATCTTGCCTGCTTTTTTTCCTTGATCAAAGATACTCTGTTTAAGTTTTAAGAGGTTAGCAGCAGCCTTAGAAGCCGACATTTCATTGTACGGAGCGCTCAGAAATATAAGGTCTCGATGAATCTTCAGACAGGGATTTTTAAAGTAAACATCTGTCTGATCTGTCTTTGTAAGGGTCAAGAGTACAATTAAAGTTCCCAGCAATAATGTACTGCCCATGAAGTGAAGCTAGAGTCAGAAATAAGTTATTGAAAAAATGTGTCATCCTGATTTGGTGCACAAATATTAACCAAATTGAGGCACTCAGTGTAAAGTGTACCTTGGATTGTCAAGAATCTGCCGAATTTGTCTGGTATTACCTTGGAGCCATGAAGTCATGACCCCCTTTGTCTGAAAATTGAGAGGAGCTGAAAAAACTGCCACCTCCTCCTTATCCTAGAATCCTCCTTCACTGCCAAATGCATTCCCTGCAGAAAAATTATATTAGAATGTATATCTTTTAATTAAGTCATTACTTGCTTAACTATTTTGAACCTCTGCAACCCTCTCCAGTTCCAAGAAGTGAATTTAATTACTGCTCCACTGGACATAATAAATAACTAGGAGTGGACCACTCATGATTAAGTAAACAGGAATAACTATAGACTGCTAAAACAACCATATGCAAGAACCCCTTGAACAACAAACAAAAACCTGGTGTCCCGAAACCCGGGATTTCAACCCCCCTACCCTTACACACTCCAGTAGACTTAGAGACCACTCCACCCTCTCAGAGGAGCGGTCAAGTGACGCTGTCCACTCCATGTCTAGAGTGGTCCCCCCCTCCGCTTGTCAGGAGGAAAAAATAATATAAAACCAAACTATATTGTTCATTACTATTATAAAGGTAAGCAGAAGTAAAGAAGGCAATCTAGGCAAGGCAATCTAGGCAAGGCAATCTAGGCAAGGCAAGCACTATTACAGGTAGAAAAAGTATTAAGCAAGATAAAAGATAGTAAATAAATAGAAAATATATATAACACGAATGATAAATAATAAGTACTGTTGGCCGGTTAGGGTTTACAGAAATATTTGCCCAAATGACAATAAATATGCATACATACATGCATCACAAAGCATTTACATCCCCCGCCCCCCACGCACAAACACACACACACGCATGCGCGCACACAAACACACTCTCACTCTCACTCGCACACGTACAAAAGAAAAAATGGGGGTTTTCACAGGCCCAGTTTATATTAGCACCTACTGCCAACAGAAGTCAAGTTGTTATGCTCAGCAGGAAAGCAAAGAAGCTGTCCCACTGCAGCTATTCATTGTGTGTTTCCTCCTCTTGAATGTGTCTGATTAAGTCCTCTACAGCGGATGGGTTGTCAAAAAACTGTGTGTTGCCATTGTGGGTTAGCAGCAACTTTGCAGGAAACCGTATTCCATTTTTTATTCCCATGTTGCGGAGCTTCTGCCGCACGGCATCAAAAGCTTTGTGTTTCTTGTGAATCCCAGCCACTAGGTGGGGATAAAACCGAACTGCTCTGTCTTTGTAGAATATCTGCTTCTTGTTTTGGACCGCATTCAGAACCCTCATCTTATCTCTGTCGTTCATAAACTTCATGATCAGCATTCTTGGGGGTGCGGCCACAACAGCGTCCTCTGTCTCGGTGATGTGAGTCTCTGCACTCTTGACACGTTCCAAGCACTCACCAACTTCTTTTCGCACTTCTTCAATTGCTGCCAGGACTCCATCAAACATGCTGCAAAAGTCAGTTTTTAAGTCTCTGATGGCTTCAAGAATTGGCTGGGTAGTAGCTCCTCCATCTTCGTTTACGTCAGCATTCTTCCCTGCCAATGGGCTAGCATTAGCCATAGCCACACTGCTTTGTTTAGCCGGAGTAAATTCTATTTTGGGCTGTGAAGATTTGCCCTTGCCTTGCAGAGCTGCCATCCAGAAACTTTTAGCAACTCTACGGCTAACCCTCGATGACAAATAGTTTGGTTTATCGTAGGAAATTCGTCAGCATTTTACGGAGGGGGTGAAACCACCAGCCATGTGGCGCCATACCGGAAGTGAAGCTTTTTCTCTTTTTTTTAACATTTGATGTTCTATTCTAAACTAGACTACTTTTGCCATGTTGCTGTATCTTTGGTGTAGTTTAGCTTTGTGCTGTGGAGTTAATTTACATAATGTAGTGTAACAGCTTATCTCACTACACCTAGTGTATTGAATAAAACAAGGATGCATTTGTTATATATATTACTCATGACTTTCACTTATACTAACAAGACGTTTGTGTTTCTTCTGTCAGAAGTGAATTAGTTTGAAACAGTGTGTTTCATTAAATCACCATCACTACTACATGTCAGTGAACAAAGCTAAACTCAACATAACCAAAACTTCAAAACTACCTTGCGTGTGAACATTTTTGACGGAGTCACGTCAGATAGATTTTATCCAGCAATGATTATTATTTATTGTTTATAATCATCTGTGTTACTTCACCTTACGCATACATTACTGCATTAGCGGTGATTTTAGCGGCACACAATGTGAATGTGTCTGTGTGGAAATTCACTTCAACTTTTGCTAGTGTAATCCCTGAGTAATTTGGTGCCCTAGGCAAGGTTGTACCTGGCGCCCCTTGCATTGCAGTCAATTTCACAATCAGTTTTCATACATTCACACAGGAACTGCATGTATGTATTTAACATTTTATTTCTTTTAAGTCAAAAGTATCACACCAAATAAAAACTGAAGAAAGAGACAAGTGATAAAAAATGTGCATTGCACAAACATCTTGGCCCTCATTTATCAATCTTGCGTGAAAACGGGTGCAGATCTGAGCGCAGAATTGGTCTTATGACAGGACCTTGCTGTGCTCAGAGCCTCCTTATCTCCTGCTCTGAAGGCTCTGTCTCTGGCTCTCAGCAGTGCACATACCTCTGCAGTCATCCATGGCTTTTGGTTTGAGCATGTGGTGATAGACTTGATGACAGTGACGTCATCAATGCGCTTGCTGATGAAGCCAGTAACTGATGCTGTGTCCAGGTCCAGGTCAGTGGAGCTGTTGGTAGTTGCTGCCTCCCTAAACATTTGCCAGTCAGTGCACTCAAAACAGTCCTGGAGGGCAGAGATGGCTCCTTCTGGCCAGGTCTTCACCTGTCTGTTAGCTGGTCTTGAGCATCTGACGAGCGGTCTGTATGCTGGGATCAGCTTAACAGAGATGTGGTCTGAGTATCCAAGGTGGGGGCGGGGCTCAGCCCAGTATACACCGGGTATGGTGGTGTAAACAAGGTCCAGCATGTTTGCCCCTCTCGTTGCAAAATCTACATGTTGGTGGAATTTTGGTAGCGCAGTTTTGAGATTTGCACGGTTGAAATCCCCGGCAACAATAATCAGTCCTTCTGGGTGTTTGTTTTCAAGATCACTGATGGCCCCGTACGGTGTGGCTAGCGCTTCCTTAGCATTAGCACTGGGAGGAATGTAAACAACTACATTGTGCAGGGGGGAGAGTTCTCTCGGTAAATAAAAGGGTCTACATCTCACAACTGCATATTCCACCAGCAACGAACAGGACTTGAAGACTAGGACAGAGTTATTGTTGATGTAAACACACATTCCTCCATCTCGGGTTTTGCCGCACAGTGTTGGGTCTCTGTCAGCTCGATGCAAAGCTAGTCGTCTAGCTGAGTGGCTACGTCCGGGACTCAGTCATTGAGCCATGTTTCTGTAAAAACATATACACAGCAGTCCCTGGTGTCCCGTTGAGTGGTTCGCCTGATATAGTCCAGTTTATTTTCAAGTGAGCAAACATTGGAAAACAGGATGGACTCTCTTGCCCCTCTTCAGTCTTCTCTCACACCGCTTTCGTCTCCTCGCAAAGCAAGCCAAGAGCCTGAAGTCCATTTAATACCTGCAGAGTAGTCCCAGCAGTAGACTGCGATGGTAGCCTTGTCGTCCTGCATCGGTGTGTTACAGGTTGGCAGGCTCTTGAGTACCGTTGTTACATTTAAAACACATTATATAATTTAAATACACATAACAATAAATAACACTGTTGTTTTGCTCTTGGGAGTCACAGCAAAAGGATTGTGCCGCCGCTGTTCCTGTTGCCACAACAACAGTGAGTAAGTAACAAGTAAGCTTTTATTTGTGTTGCAAGATTAATGTGCACTTCAACTCTTGTAACATTTGGACTTGACACTTTATTTGCTCAGGCAGAAGTAAACTAGGTGACAGTTGTTGATTAGTCCATGGCTTGTTAGAGTTGGCTTGAGAGCTGCTACACAGTCAAAAACAAAGGCTCTGATTGGTTGACAAGTCAGGATACCTATTCATTGTCAGCATGGACACAATTATTATACATTCATGTTTTTTTTAAAACTTGGCTTGCAACAGCAGTAACTGTTTTAACTGGGAAAAGTGGATAAATAATCACAGAAGACATAGAGTATTATGCTTCTTCTGTGATACAGTCAAGTTTCGTTCAAATCAAGCACAAAGGAACCAAGGTAAATGGTGTGTGATTTAAAACAATGTTAAAATGGAATGTGATGAGGTTGAGTTGGGTAAAGCAGCTGCACATGATGTTGCAAGGAGGATGTGCCTATAGATGGAGCTGATGGTGTTAAAAGACGAACAGTAAAGCTTAAAGCAAAGGCGCTGCTTGCTAACATAACTGACTTGGAGAAACTGAGAAAATCTAAACTAAATAAGGCTGCTAAAGACTACTATACAAAGGTTGATGGGTGAACCTGGTTATGAAAATGAAATGACAAAAGTTTCAATGTGTATCAGGTGTTTAATGATGCAAAAGATGCACATAACAAATTGCTTAAGTTGTTGCCTGTGGAAGAAAAAGAGAAGCATGATGTTTGGTTCAAAGCAAAACTTTTGAGTGCGAACACATTTTCTCAGACTTGCAAAAATATCGAACATGTGTAACTGATAAAATGGTTGAAAATATTGATAATTTGGGTGATGCAGAGATAAAACCCAAAATTTGACATAGTGTGTCAAATGTTGAATCAAATTCCTCAGTTGAAAGCAGCAACAGTTCACGATCAAGCAAATCATCTATTATGATTGCGAAAGCTGAAGCCAAAAGAGCCGCCCTTCTGGCGCACGCATCAGCAATGGAAAGGAAATATGCAATGGAAATGGAGGCAGAGTCACTATGCAAATAATTGGAGAAAATGCAAATTGAAATAGATAGTGAAGCTTCAGATGCTGAACTAGCAGCATTGAGAGGTTTTTCAGAACAAGATGGAATGGAATCTTATTTTGAAAGGACAGAAATAAGGACCGGACTTCCTGGTGTAAAGCAAGTGTCTATCATACCTATGGAACCTGACCACTTACCTGCTGTAAGGAGGGAAATTCAGATGCACAACCTATTGGCACCAACACGACTGTGTCTCAGTTCAGGGTCTGCACACTTCAAAGACCCGCCCTTTGCAGGAGTGTAATTTGGTGCGCCCTGCAGGCTGCGTCAACTTTTGTTAAATGGGACAGTCTACCCTTAAACATATCATAAACATATAATCATCATTAGGATAATCATAAACTTAGCACTTTATTCAAACTTTTAACTAGACTTTATAGTTTACAGTCTGGAAATAAAGCAGGGATCACAGCCTGATCTGAATCTGTTCCTCTTGGTTCATTAATGTACATGAAGTAAAAATAGTCTCTAAAATCTCCACAGTCACAATTAGATAGAAGTCTGAACGTCTAACGTTTGAAAGTGAAGGCTTTTAAGGCTTTACTTCCAAAGGCGTCAAGCTGATTAACAACGTATTTTAACTGACATTGAGGTTTTAATGTCCCTTGAAGTTTAACATATCTGGCGTTGGATGTTCAAAGGAGTAAAAACCGAGTATAGACCCAATACTTACATTTTAATGCGAGATCTGTGCCACTTGACGTCACCATTATTTATTTATTTATTTATTTCTTCTCTTCAGGCACACGATGAATATTGGGATATGTGAGACCACGAAGGGTAGTAGCGGTGCAGACTCCAAAAACAGGTAAAAGGACTTGAATTTCCTCTGGGATCAATAAAGTATCTATCTATCTATCTATCTAAGGAGGGTGCATTTGTGGGGTGCATTCAGAGAACACTTTGAATTAGGACGTCCTTTGCCGTGGCACAGTGATGTAATCGCACTTCAAATGCACACTCGAAGTGTGCAGACCCTGAATTGGAACACAGCGCACCCCAGCGCAACATGAAACCATACCTGTTACAAGTGGGCAAAGGGCTGGGACTGTTGTACATGCAATCAGTGAGAATTCCACTTTTCAGATTCTGCAAAAAACAAATGAAATATCTGAACTGCTAATAAAACAACAAAGAGAAAATCAGCTTCCACCAAGAGAAATACCAGTTTTTGATGGTGATCCTTTGAAATACAGTCTTTTTATGAATGCATTCAAACATTGTGTGGAGGACAAAAGTGCATCTGATGGGGATTGCCTGTATTATCTGCAAAGATACACCAGGGGGCATCCAAGAGACCTTGTGCAAAGTTGCTTACATATGACTGCTGAAAGATGGTTTGCAACCAGTAAAGCTCTTCTAAAGGAACATTTTGGAGATGAAACCAAGATCACAGCAGTATACATGGATAAGGTACACAACTGGCCTGTTGTCAAAGCATAAAATGTTTCGTGACTTCAGGAGTATGCCTTGTTCCTCCGTGGATGCAACAACACCATGGCTGATCTCCAGGACATGAAAGAACTGGACATGTCTGCCAGTCTCAAACTCATTCTGTCTAAACTTCCTTTTAAATTAAGGGAACGATTTAGACTCATTGCATATGACATCCGTGAGAAGCAACATTGCAGACAATGTTTCAATGATATTGTTCTCTTTGTAGAATATCAGGTCAAACTCTTGTCTGATCCAGTATTTGGAGATGTTCAAAGATAAAAAAGAAAAGCATTTATGTCCAAGGAGATGTGTCTATGGTCAAACCTAAAGTGAGGAGAAAGAACTTAGCTACAAATGGCCGTACCTTTATCATATTCACATCCCAAAAATCCCTGCTGAAGTGGAGTTGAAGTGGAGAACCAACGCTTCTCTGTTGCTGGAACCATGGGAGGTTGTTAATAGTCAGGGAGATGGGCCCTTTGCCATTAACACCCTACCAGGGTGGGTTGTCAGTGGCTCATGTAAAGACTAGGGGAAAAAAAATGTGATTGTCATTGTATCTCTGTGAACCGAGTATCTGTGGAGTCACTAGAGGTGCTATTAGAGAAGCAGTATTAGTATGACTTCAATGAAAAGGATGCTGAGGACAAAATGGAAATGTCAAGAGAGGAGGCAAGATTCATTAAAATCATGAAGCAATCTGCAAGTAATTCTAATGATGAATCGCCTGCAGGATTGGGATCACCATCAGGGTCCAGGTCCAGCTCTGGCTCCAATTCCAGCTCCTCCAGCAGCAGCAGCCAATCAGGGAGCTCTGACTCAGGTATTAGCTCAGGCTCCAGCAGCCAGTCAGACTCTGAATCCAAGCAGAAGATGGAACAGCCAAATAAGTCAAACATCAACAGAGCTGAACTCTGGAAATCTAAACCAAGCATTGGTGAAGTAAAAGGAAGTTCGTCTAATGTGATTGTGTCCTGGGATGAGAAGAAAGGGGAAGGAGTGGTGGATGACTCTGAAAAGACTGATGCAAGTGGTCAGATGATGGATTGTGGTAAACTCAGTCAGATGACCTTGTTAGCTGATGCAGTCAGTACCACGGAGGACACTTCTAGTGAGGCCACAGAGACAAACGTAAAGCAAGAGTCTGTTCACAATGGCTGTGTTAGAACACTCTGGACCAGAGAAGACCTCAGGAGGCAGTACATAAACAAAAAAAATACACTGGAACAGATCGAAAACTGCTGTTGCTTGTTTATTAAAGGTACATAAGACTCTATTGGAACTGAGTCAAAAAAAGAAATCTCCTGTTGGTTTCCTCTGCAGATGTCCACGAGATTAATCAGGAGATGATGAAAGCCAGGTCCGATGTGTTCGTATTCAGACAAAACAATTGTAATTGAAAGACATGTGACAAAGTGGTGTATGTTGGCAGAAAATGATGAATGATGTGTTCATGGTGTTAACTGAAAACTTGTCTGAGTATCAGAGTAAACGCAGGGTTTATTTGTGATTTTGTGTGTGTTTCATGATAATTGTTCATTTATTATGTATGGCTCTGTTTTAATATTATGGTAATTGTTATTTCTTGTACAACCATGAACAATTAGGGGCCAGTTGTGGAGGAGCCATTCTCCTAGTTCACCTGAGTGGTGCTGTGGGGTGTGGTGGAAGGACACTTAAGGTGCCCACTAATTGATTCAGGTGTGATGCATAAGAAGTCTCTTGTTTTTGACAGCAGGCTGGCAGCAGTTTTGAGTCCTTGGTTCAACCATAATACTTTTGTTTTCAAAGTTATTAAATGGATTGGCATATCCAAAGATATCTTTTGCCTGCAGAAGTACTATTGTGATAGCTGAATCGACAACTTTCACAGGAGCCGAGTTCAAAAATTATGCAGAGGCCACGAGTGCACAACAAGCCAAAAATGCATCATCACTTACTAAATTGCACCCAAAAAGTGGAAATATTCTTTTGAGTGACTTAAAACAATAAATTCACTAAGTCTCATAATAAAAATACATAAAAGAAAACTCTACAGGATGCAAACTTTGGTCAATGACATGAAATATCCACACAGTCCACTCAACCAGATTGTCGTAAGTATTAGGTAATACAGCATCTGAATAACAACCTTTAGCCTTTAATTTTTTAATTTTCTTGTCTCCCTCTGGAGTTTATACACATTTTCTGAAAGCATGCCTTATACTCTCAGAACTCTACACACAAATCAAAAAACACACAAATGGGTAAAATCTGTCAATTCTCCTGCAAAATGAAACCTTACATTCAAAACAATTTGATTTCTTCTCAAAATGGTATTTTATTTTCAAATGACACACAAAAACCATCCTATGAATAGACATTTGTACAAACCAGTTGAACACTGATGTGCTCAATGTAAAACACTATGATGAATGGAAAACACTCCTCCATTCATCATAATGACTTAGGCCTTTTTTTGTTCAATGTTACACTTACTACAGACAGTACATACATAATTGTGTTGTAAAATATTTGAGAATATTGTTTTTATACTCAGAACACACAAATACATCGTAACAGATATATTTTATTTTTCCCACAAAAACAATGTACACATCCCACAAAGTTACACATACAGTGGTCTACATACAACAACAGAAGAATTTACAGAATTTACTATAAATTCACATCTTCCATAGCTTGGAGAAGAGGTATATGTGTTTGTGGATTTTGATCATACACTTTCCATCTCCAGGCAGAAAAAAAATCCTCAATAGGATTGTGGAATGGAGACTATGGAGGGAGATAAACAATTATAAAGCATGGGTGGGCAGTGTACTAGTTATGAACCAGAGCAGCCTTGTGGAAACTTATGTTGCCCAAAATGACCACATACCTGAGCTTTAAAATAAATAAAGCTTTGTTTTTAACACTTTTGAATTTATGCTCGGATCAAAATTAGGGGATTCAAAAACCAGGCCAAGGGGCAAATTTGATTCTGATATTTAATTTTGTTAAGTTAAATAATTATTACTTTATTAACACACACAGTATGTCTGGCACATCAACTGCTCTATTTACGGCGGTTAATGAGCTGTGGCTTTCAGGATAAACATACCAATCTCCTAGGTCCTCTTCTTGGTCTTCTCTCGGGGTCGTTTATCCTCTGGAGCCGCTCTTCACTGCAAGTACAGTGTCACTTAGGTTAGATTATTTCTTGGCCCTGGTAACATTAGTCCGCTGGTCTTCAACAGGGAGGGATATCAGTGGAAACTGCGCCCAACGTGCGCACGTGCAATAGAGAGAGGGAGAGAATGTGTGCAAGTGAGTGTGTCAGCAGCAGTGGCTGTTCATGCTGATGAAGTGCAGCAGCTCCTTGGCTCAGGAGGCCATCCATCATCTCCATCAGGCTTAAGTGAGGCTCTCTGGACTGGGAAGCCATCAGACATTGACCAAGGCCCACTGGTCTGAGCTGAACTAAAGAAACCAGCCCCTTTACCATCATCCTCATAGATAGAGGAGGAGGTTCTCAGATTCTACATCCTGGGAACATTGAATTATGCACAAGGTTCATTACATCCGTGCAAACATACAGGAGATATTTCTTCTCTTTGTCAATTGTGCTTTATCAGTCATTGGGTTCAGCTCACATAATCCCTGAAAAGTCACAAATGATGGAATTGCAATGGCATTTTTTAAAGTATCATTTTATTGTTGTTGTCTATAGTTTAATGAATTGCTGTCACATAGAGAGACTAAGGTGGGGGGGTACACACATAAGGATTTTATAAATCTTAGGATTTTTTTTATCTGTAGAGCCCCCACACATTAAGATTAAAATCAGCTTTGATCATACTGTGTATGGTGTCCTGTGCTGAGAATATCAGAGCACACCACAAACAGTACGATCAAAGCTGATTTTTTAATCATAAAGATTATCTGTCTCACGGCCGATCCAGAGTCCCCCGAGCCAGAAATATTGCGTGATCAAACGTGATCTACAGTAACCAATAGCAACAACCCCAGCGTCTCCGGGCTCTTCATAACGGAAAAGAGCATAGACTGTTCATATAAAAAGAGTAAATAAATGTTTTAAAACATGAAAGATATGGAAGACATAGAAGAGGGAATGTGAGCTTTTCTGACAACACACAATACTTGCATTAACCATCAGTATGACGGTTGACATTCGCGCTGATGCTAAACCCATTAGAAACATTAAAATGGCTGATTCAAACACCCCCATAGGAAAAGTTAGATCTCGCCTCTGTTTTTATTTACGTCTGCTTCCGTGTTCCTCAGTCAGCTGGTTGGCTACGTTGCGTTCCACGTCACATTTCACAGAGTAGTGACTCAGGAGTCGTCGGCTTCACCACACAAAGATTTTTCGTCGTAAATATTGAACAAGTTTAACATTTACGATTGTCAGCCGCCACCTGTTTCCGATATATGTACTTGCATAAAATTGTCTGGTTTCATATATTATTTGTACATATATGTACCTACAGTGGGTACGGAAAGTATTCGGACCCCTTTAAATTTTTCACTCTTAAAATCAAAAAAGTTCATTTTATTTCTCATTAATGTACACTCAGCACCCCACCTTGACAGAAAAAAACAGAAATGTAGAAATTTTTGCAAATTTATTAAAAAAGAACAATATGAAAATATCACATGGTCATAAGTATTCAGACGCTTTGCTTAGTATTGAGTAGAAGCACCCTATTGAGCTAGTACAGCCATGAGTCTTCTTGGGAGTGATGCAACAAGTTTTTCACACCTGGATTTGGGGATCCTCTGCCATTCTTCCTTGCAGATCGTCTCCAGTTCTGTCAGGTTGGATGGTGAACGTTGGTGGACAGCCATTTTCAGGTTTCTCCAGAGATGCTCAATTGGGTTTAGGTCAGGGCTCTGGCTGGGCCAGTCAAGAATGGTCACAGGTTTTCTTCCAGGATATCTCTGTACTTGGCAGCATTCATCTTTCCTTCAGTTGCAACCAGTCGTCCTGTCCCTGCAGCTGAAAATCACCCCCATAGCATGATGCTGCCACCACCATGTTTCACTGTTGGGATTGTATTGGGAAGGTGATGAGCAGTGCCTGGTTTTCTCCACACATACTGCTTAGAATTAACGCCAAAAAGTTCAGTCTTGGACTCATCAGACCAGAGAATCTTATTTCTCATAGTCTGGGAGTCCTTCATGTGTTTTTTGGCAAACTCAATGCGGACTTTCATATGTCTTGCACTGAGGAGAGGTATCTGTCGGGCCACTCTGCCATAAAGCCCCGACTGGTGGAGGGCTGCAGTGATAGTTGACTTTGTGGAACTTTCTCCCATCTCCCTACTGCATCTCTGGAGCTCAGCCACAGTGATCTTCGGGTTCTTCTCTGTGCCTTGCCACAATTCTGTCTCTGAGCTCCTTGGGCAGTTCCTTCGACCTCATGATTCTCATTTGCTCTGACATGCACTGTGAGCTGTAAGGTCTTATATAGACAGGTGTGTGCCTTTCCTAATCAAGTCCAATCAGTTTAATTAAACACAGCTGGACTCCAATAAAGGCATAGAACCATCTCAAGGAGGATCAGAAGAAATGGACAGCATGTGAGTTAAATATGAGGTACATATGTACCTATATCTATATGTATATGTACATATAGGTACATATACATATAGATATAGGTACATATGTGTGCCTATATGTGCACATACACATATATGTGCCTGTATGTACACATAGGTATAGGTACATATATGGGCCTATATGTAAACATAAGTATAGGTACATATATATGCCTATATGTACACATACGTATAGGTACATATATGTGCCTATATGTACACATGTGTATAGGTACATAGACGCACCTATATGTTCGCCTACATATGTACCTATATATGCACCCATATGTTCACCTTTATATGTACCTATATGTAGTGTACAAGTTTCCTTACATGAAATTGCATGTACATTATTAAAAATTATACATTAAAGTTTTTGAAATTATTAATTGATTTGAACTCCGTTAAGTTTACTAAACCTGTAAAGCAATACATTTGTAATATTTCTGTTGTTTTTTTATTTACTTTATGACCTGAGTGAGGCAGACTAACAGTCTAACAGACAAGTCTGGACTCACAGCAGCATTATGATAACTGTTCTAATCGGAAATCTTTCACTAGTTGTTAACTATTCTTACTTAGCAATATATATGCACTTGTGTTAATTGCTTTGAACTCTGTTAACTTTACTAAACCTGTACAGTCGTTGACAGCAATAAAATCGTAATATTTTCTCCTTCTTCTTCTTCTTTTTTAAACTTTCAGTCTTCAAGGAGGCAGACTAACATGTGACTAACAATGATTTGCCAGTTGACTGCAGAATAAGTCTGGACTCAAAACAGCATCATGATGATGATAATATGATATCAGATGATGATAACTGTGTTCTAATAGGAAATCCATGGTAAATAAATTTTGATTTGAATTCATTGCAAATAAATGGAATTCTATCACTGGGTGGTCATAAGTCATAAGGAGCAATTTAACCACCTTCAAAGATTTAAACAACAAAAAATGATGTGGGCTAATCATTTTCAAACAATGCACTTGCACTTACGAACACGTTCAAATACCACACCACTGGGAAGTTTAAAAAAGTTTTAATTAAAAACACAGAACACAGAACGGGAAAAACAATGCAAAAACCAAGACTGGTTCCTCCCTCTTGGAGCTTCCAAACAGTGGGTGTGTTGGAGAAGGAAGCTCTGGCACTCTCCAGCAGGCTTCCATCATGATCCAATGACTTACATTCACCTAGTTTGCCCTCGAAGTATTCAGGTGCAGGGACAAAAGGCTTCCGAGGGTGAAGATGACCCACTGGGGCTGTTGCTGGTGGGTCGAGAACTGGTGCTGGCAGGGAAGGAATCTGTCGCTGCCTTTTCACTCGGGCGAGTCTGGCAGCCAGGTCTGACAGGGTTCCCATAATCCCCCGGAGATACTGGTCCAAGTATTGCCACCTGGTTGGATATAGCCTGGAAGAGGTTTGTGATCTGCGGATCAGATTTGGAGTCGGCTGGGTTCATGTTTGAGGACAGACCATTCTGTTATGAGAGACAACAGAGATGGAACAGTTCAAAGTGAATATTTATTGGTGACACAGTGAACACCGAGGTGCAGGGGAAAAAGGTGGCGCGCTAGAGAGTCCCGGGGTCCTGTGAGGTGCGCTGGTGGGGGAAGATGAGTCGACTCCTTGTTGGCATCCTCTTCTGTAATGGCGGAGCCACGTGTCCACGTGGTCGGCATCGTGCTGGTTGAAGGCTCCCAAGATGGAGGATGGACAGCGACAGGAGCACCAACAGGCAGGTGATGACGTACGCTCGAACACAAACCAGCAGGGCAAGCAGGCAGGCAGGCAGGCAAAACGGTAGAATCAACTGAGGCAGAGGAAGCAACAGGTCTTCCAGTTCTTTTCAGTGTTCACGACATTTTTGGGAAAAGATGAGCAAATGTGATCTTGGATTATGTGTTACAATAGTAGAGTATTTGAATTTGTACACTGATGGAATGGATGTCCTATTGTTTAACATTATATTTAGAAATACACAAATTAATAATGCAATTATGGAAAAGAGCGACAAAAATTAGCCCTTACGATGCTTAATACAGCAAAATACTTTCCAAGTGGTTGAAATCATTCAGTAAAATCAAGCTTTAACCATTGGAAAATACAACAGAGGAATTGAATTCATTCATCATTAACATTATAATTGCTTTCATAATTGACAATAAGAAATCAGCCTGCATCATCAGCATTATTTAAACTGAATTTACTCTGATTAAAAAAAATTATGAATTAATTAAAAATAAAAAATACACTACAAAGTAAGAAATGTTGTTTGGATTTGCAAGCAGGTAACCTGGTTTTGATTAAACCCCTGCTTGACTGTTTTCCTGCCTGTTAGCTGTGGCTACATGCTAGTTTCTGGGACTTTTTTAGAAGAAGTTACCAGTACAGATTGACCACTGTGCTGCATTTTGGTCTGATGGGCAACACTGAACGGTTAACTTTTAAAAAGCAGCAGCTATTTAAATGCTTGAAGTCATCAATAAATCCTGACTGAATTTTTTTTGTAAACTTTCATTTCTCCCCATTAGCTTTTACACTCCTGTATAGCGCCACTGTAATGGCTATAGAGGTGTGAGTTACACCTGTGCATTAGTAAGCTAGATGCCAGATCCTCTTAATTGTAGTGTTGCCCTCACGATAATCAGACCTATTTAAAAAATCTAAAATTTTGAACAGCTCAGGCACATATTCATGTATTAATACATGTAACCCATCATTATAATTACTTATTTTGCCAAACTACTTGTTATAGTGTAAGATATAAATATTTGCCTGGATATAATATCTGTATTCCAAGGATTGTGGAAAACATTTAATTATGAATTAAGAGGCTCTAGCTAAACCTGTCAGAAGTATAGATGAAGTGCATTGTGCAAAAATATTGAATTATTAATATATTCAAGCAAAAAAGGACTTCATTAATCTCATGTACTCCATACATTCAGACTCCAGACATTGGTTCAGTCCTTCTAATACAAATTCAACAGCTAAATGATTTTATGGAAATTATTTTCAAATCATTATTTTCTTTTTTTACATAATCTCTCTCTACACTGAACTTCAGCCAGTTAATTGATAATGATGGCAAAACTAGAGTTCATCACCAAACTACTATTTACCATTTTCTTCATAAAACAGCATATGGTAGCTACTGCGCTCCCGTGCACAAGCATGCCACTGCCGAAGCAGAGTAATTATACTATTATCATGTAAAGAACCTTTCTGTTGCATTCAGTCTCAGTCATAATCTGAGCAAAGAAACATAACATGTTCATTTTACTTTGCTTCTACCTGTGTAGCTCTATCATGAAATAATCCTTTGAATCCATGCAGTTTTAATCATTTGCATGTCCCGTATGTTTCATGATTTTACATGTGTGGCCTGTAGCATTCCTTTGAAAGTGTTCCAGATCATGTGAGTCACATGACCTGACCTTTCTGACCATCGGAAAAAAAAAAAAAAAATGATGTGAGGACAACGCTATAATCGAAATTAATTTGGAGTGTAATATGAGTAATAACTAAAATGAAATATAAATACAACAAAATGTGAAATTTGATAATTTACTGAGTGTAATTTAGATTTTGGAATTGTTACTGGCAATTTTTGGTACAGTTTTTTTTTTCTCAGTCTCACAGCTACCTCACTGTTACATGCAAGGCTTTGTCCTGTATCATCATCTGTAGCACCTGACACTGTACATTCACCTGCTGTCAGCAATTACATTCTCTCATCTATGTCAGGTTAATTTCTGACAATAGGACTCAAAGTTTGGCTGTTTGAAATTCTTCTTTCTGCTAACATTTCTGTGAAGAAAACTTTCCACAAACAGAGCAGAACAGGTATTCTTTTTATATTTTTAGGGATGTTTATGATTCTACTGATATGTTCTCATAGGTACACTTACCTCTTCGTGAACATGACATTCATCAGGCTGAAACTAGAATTCTAATAAGTTTGTGCTGTTAGTAGAGTTGGCTAAATCAGACTTGGAACACTGATACAAGAAACCCACAAAGAAAAAAGTATAAAATTGAGAAGAGGAAAAAAAACTTCAAAATATGAGCAGAAAACCAGGGGCCAGATGTATAATACCTCCTCAACTAGTGTTTATAAAAGAAGAATGTGCAGTGACAACGACAACCTTGCATCCTGATGCAAGATGAGGAGGTGGACAGAGTAAAACATTGTTTCACTGATTGTTTTATTATCCTGCAGTCTTCTCAGTAAGATATCACTGAATTTTATCTTTCTGTTAACATTGGAGCCATTATGTCCAAGTAAATTATCTTTCATTTGATCCTGAAATGTGAAGCCTTTGTGAATTCTACTTCCAAAGGAGGTCTCATAGATTAACCATCGATCACCCCTTTGATGCTCCATACTGATGTCTGAAATATAACTGCGATGATAGCGTACAGGTAGAGATGCCGAATGGGTTCAGGCACTATAAATAGCCACAGCTGTGCATTACAGCATGTGAAGTGACAGCTGTCCTGATGGAGAACGTTGCTAATGCAACACCATGCCTTAAAAATCTACTTTCTTCCTCTTTGCCCACTTTCTCATAAAAAGCCCAATAAGAGCAGGCACAAGTATCGATAAACAATCAGATGTTCATTTCACATCCATTTCTGTATAATTGTGGGAATGGAAACAAAGCTCCAGCAGCTGTACTTCTACATTTATAAAACATTACCAGGCATACACACAGCTTCATAAATCTGCCAAAAACCATGTGCAAGCTCATTTCTGTCTTTGCAGCTACATCTTAGTCATGAATCTACACAGAGCTTTATGCATTTGGCCCCAGGTCTAGTTGAATCACCACACTTAGACATTCTGCTTGTTACCACTGGACAGTGTGTCAAGGTCAAATGATGTTCAGATTATCTCACACGTACATTTGTCATTAGTTACATTGGTAAATGCCACTTGTGACGCCAGTGAGTGATATTGTGTTAGATTTGTATTAACATCCCATGACACTTCCTAGAAGACCAGATCAGTGCTTGTCTTACATATGAATATGACTGTCCTGGCATCTGTGAAGGGTTGAGGACAGTGCTCCTCCTCCTCATCCCTCCACCAATCAGTAGTAGTCTGTCAGTGCAGTATCAGAGCTTTCCTTCATGGTTCCACATGAAACGTCAGTCTTTACAGTGACTTAGTTTAAAAGACAAATTTTTCACACCTTTGATTAAGATCTTATAACATTGTCAATATTTGGTAGTGCAGTCTTTCTCACAGTGGTGCAGTGGTGAATTAGACTAGTTGTCTAAACTTTTCCTGTAAAGACTGTTTTGTTGTATTTATTTATGGACATGAAAATCCATTTTCGCAATGTTCCATAATTTCCAGCCATTAATAGGAATCCAATCAGCAATTTCTATTCTTCAATCCAGTATGAAGACTTCTACTGGACAGCAGGCAGGGGGAGCTATGCAGCCACATGTCCAATCAGGTATATGTTGTCATACAGGTGGCCAACGAAGTCATCTGAGACATTATGTGCTGCTCGGCGAGTGTTCCTGATAAACTCCCTCTTGGACATTTTGTTTTTGACATGGGGGCTGGACAGGTCAATGGAGAGCAGGATCAGACTGTAGCACAGCACATACACAGCATCTGCAGAGAGATAATAGTAAACTGTGAGCAAACAAGGTTCTTTTTGATTCTCACAAGCTTTCACACTGAACTGAAACAAGATAATAAATATTATTCTTTCCACCTGTTAGTCATTTGAATATTGCTGTTTGCAATCCTTTCCAGATGGATTAGAGGGATCACAGTGAAATGAAAATGCTGACTGCAAAAAGGCAGCCATCCCTCAATCTCTAGTTTTAGGCTCTGAACCATTACAATAATCCTGCTAATCATACAAGTAGGTCTGAGGAGTTAACAGTAACTGAGTCAGGATCTGTATGGTATGCTGACAGTACCAAAGCCCTTAGCTGGTAAATGCACAGTTCATTAATAATACTGGGTCTTCCGGTTGTGCGGAGCCATGTGAAGACGTGTTTGAGCCCGGCTCTTCTGTAAACTGTTACAATTTCAAGAACAACACTTCAATTTCAGTGCACATTTGACCTGGACTGAGGTCATTTCAGTTTCTGTTCACCTGAGATGGTATATAGCCTTTTATCAGTGAACTACTTCCAAAATGCCTAAAATTCAAAGCGCCACGAACGTCCAACCCCAAGAAACTAACGACAGTGCTAATGCTAGCGCGCAACAAGCAATACTAGTAATCATCAGTAAACTCAGAGAGGAACTTATAGAAAAAATTGCAAGTACTGCGTCTGCCTACTCGGTCCAACTTTGCGGATTACAGGACACTGTGGAAAAGATGAGCGCCACCGTGGAGGCTACAGCGGGTCGGGTGTTGGAATGTGTTGGAATCAGCGGTGAGTGGCGATTCCGATGCTATTAGTACCCTGGAGGCAGAGATGCTAGCATTAAAGAGAGAGGTGTCTACTCTAAAGGAGCAGTGGACCTGGAGGCGAGGTCCTGTCGCTGCAATATCCGAATCATGGGAGTGAAAGATGGACGGGAAAATGGTGAAAGATTGTCCGCCTTTGTTGCACATCTGCTGAAAGAGACACTGGCCCTCGATAAACCACCGCTTTTGGAACGAGCGCACCGTATTCTCCGCAGCAAACCCACCGATGAGAACGCGCCGCCTTGGGTGATAATTGTTCGATGTCATTATTTTGGGGAAAAAGAAGCTATTCTTCGCAAGGCAATGCAGCGCTGTCCAATTACAACAGTGGGAGGTGACAAGATCTCGGTCCTCCTGGAGTATACGCAGGCACTGAGTAAGCAGCGGGCAACTTTCACTGAAATAAGGGCACTGCTACGAAACCATGACAGCGTCCGTTAT
This sequence comes from Acanthopagrus latus, assembly GCF_904848185.1. NCBI lineage: Eukaryota > Metazoa > Chordata > Actinopteri > Spariformes > Sparidae > Acanthopagrus > Acanthopagrus latus. The sequence continues at coordinate 32,593,710 of NC_051039.1, read as the reverse complement.
GGTCTTTTGTTCCCGGCCACCCCGAACGGAAAGGAGGCTTGCTTCAAGGACCCGGGACAGGGAAAAGATGTCATAGTGAAAAATCTGTCACCAAATAGTGACTAGACATAAAAGATATGATGGCACGACCGACCTGAATGGCAACTGGACTGGTAAAATCACCTGCAAATGACTTTTAAGGAAAAAACAAAAACGCATGTGCAGGTATGTTGAAATTTACTCTTAGAGAACAAGTGCACGGCTAAACCTATGGGGCGAGAGACACTCTCTTTTGTCCTTCTCCCACTCTCAGTTTTGGGTCAAATTGTGAATTGGGACCGCTCTCACCCAAGTCACGCTGTCACTTCATTAAATAACTCTTCCCAGTCTATTAATGCATTTCTGCAGACCTACGGGATGGTAGATCCTTGGAGCTTAGACACCAGACTTTTGGTAGATGAGGAATTTGTGCAGTTAATCAACACACAAATTGATTTTTCTTGAAACAAACAGCTCCCCTGATGTAAGTTACACCCTTTTGTGGGAATCATTTAAGGCCTTCATAAGGGGGCAAGTAATTTCCTATTGTGCAAGTCGCTCGAAGACAAAAATGAAGCGTTTCTTAGACATTATTGACAGACTGAAATCAACCTCACCATGTGCAGATCTTTTGAAGGAGAGATCATTACTCCAAGCTGAATATGACCTCTTGATGAATGAAAGGGCCTTAGACATGCATTTGAATCACAACAGCAATACTTTGAGCATGGGGAAAGTGGCAGCAAGATGTTAAGTCATCAGCTAAAACAAATGGCTGCAGCAAATCACATATCAGCGGTTAAAGATAAAGACGGTAATATGGTCACAACTGGGAATTAATGATCAATTTAAGGCATTTTATGAGGAGTTATACACCTCTGAACAGTGTGAAGAAGGGCCAGTAGAGGATTTCTTTAGGAGGATCAGAGTTCCTAGGTTAGAGGATGCAGACAGAGACAGTATAGAGGGTGGAGCACAGCTAGTGGAAATAGAACAGGGGCCAGATGGATTTCCAATAGAATTCTATCGAACTTTCACGCTGAAACTCCTCCCATTCTTATGTAAAGTTTATGATGAAGCCTTCAGGGTCAAATCTCTTCCTCCAATGATGACACAGGCTACCATCTCAGTGCTTCTCAAGAGTGATAAAGACCCACTGCAATGCGAATCTTATTGTCCAGTGAGCTTGCTTTGCTGTGACTATAAAATATTAAGTAGGGTATTAGCAGACAGATAGGAGCGAGTGCTAGACAAAATCATTCATGCTGATCAAACAGGGTTTATAAGGGGTAGACAGCTGTATAGTGATCTTCGCCTTGTATACAATGTAATGTATCTTCCAGGTAGTAATAATGTCCCTGAGGCTATTATTGCATTGGATGCCCATAAAGAATTAGACAGAATTGAGCATAAATATTTGATTTCGTCCCTAAAAATTTTGGATTTGGACCTTCGTTCTGTTCTTGGGTGAATCTGTTGTACATCGGCCCACAAGCTGCCATCAGGACGAACAGTAATATGTCAAAATATTTCTCCTTATTTAGAGCGACTAGACAGTGGTGTCCCCTGTCCCCTCTGCTCTTCAATGTTGCCATTGAGCCCTTGGCGGTTTCATAGAGCACATTAACAGGAATTAGCAGAGGAGGACACGTACACAAACTTGTACTATATACAGATGACCTCCTTCTTTTTTTGTCTGACCCCAGAAACTCCATCCCAAGTGCTCTGAAAACCATCACAGATTTTGGACTAATTTCAGGATACAAAATAAATATGGCAAAAAGCCTAATCTTCCAAGTCAATGATAAAGCTAGTCAAATGCAATTGGAGACTTATCAATTTAAGTAAAGACAAATGTACCAATTTGAGAGTGTCGGTGACGAAACATTATAGGGACCTGTTTAATCACAATTTCGAACCAGCTGTAATACAAGCAAAAAAAGAAATGGAACGATGGTCAACACTTCCTCTGTCAATGGCTGAAAGCATAAATTCAGTAACGATGGTAATATTGCCAAAATTCTTATTTCTCCTCCAGACCATTCCACTACTCATAGCAAAGTCATTTTTTAAAGAAATGGATAGGCCTACTTCATTGTATATTTGTAATAAGAAGATACCACGTATCAGAAAGGAGTGCTTGGAAAGATGGAAGAAGAAAGGAGGGTTGACCATGCCAAATTACAGGCATTACTACTAGGCAGCTAACATGTCCAAGTTGAATATTTTGATGCAGCCTATTGACACGACTTTCCAGCTCTGGACTAGAAAAGGGGTAGGCTTAGTCAGGGATTTTTTCAGAGAAGGCAACTTCATGTCATTTCTGCAGTTAAGGGCGGAACTCAATATTCCACAATCACATTTTTTCAGATACCTGCAAGTCTGAAGCTTTAGCAAAGAAACATTTTTCCCCTTCTCTTCAAAACATACAGAGTGGCTGGTTAGAAGAATGCTTTAAGGTTGATCCTTTCCGGGGGGGTGTTTGTCTGCTATATATGAGATGTTGCAAAAGGCAGCAACCCCCTCTTTGGACCATATCAAACAGCAGTGGGAGGCGGAATTAGGCTTTGGTCTTTCTGCGACAGAAGGGAGAAGGGCAGTTGGCTGGGTGCATAACTCATCTATTTGTATCAGATATGGTCTCCTCCAATTTAAGGTACTACACAGACTCCATCTATCAAATAGCAGGCTTGCCAGACTGTTTCTGGAAACCAGTGAGAACTGCCCTAGTTGTAAATGTGACCCTTAGCCATATGTTTTGGTCCTGCCCAACATTGAAAGACTTTTGGGAGGGGGTTTTTAACACCATCACTGCAGTGTGGAAAATAAAAATTCCACCGAACCCTGTCGCAGCCTTATTTGGGGGGGTGCAAATGCACTATAAGATCTCAGCCACCAACGCCACAGCAGTGGCCTTTGCTCCACTTCTGGCACGGCGGAATATCCTGCTTAAATGGAAAAAGTCAATACCCCTTCCAATGAACGATGGGTGATGGACATGATGGCTCATCTAAAGGTGGAACAATTAAGATTCATAATATAAGGCTCGGAGGGAAAGTTCAGAGAGCTTTGGCGGTCATTTCTGCTGCATGTTGAGAAACTCCCTGTGTAACTCCCTTGAGTAAATAATTACAAGGGCCCTGTGATTTTGGATTTTTAATTATTTATGCAGCTATTTTTGTAATTTTATTTATTTATTCATTTATTTTGTATTTTTATCATTTTCATTTTATTTATTTCTATTTATCTATCTTTATTTATTCATTTATTTATTTATTTTATTGGGGTGTGTGTGTGCAAAGCATTGACATTGTTGAATGTTTTCATACTGTATAATTGTGAAAAATCCAATAAAAATATTCATATATTCATACATATATACATATATATATATATATATATATATATATATATATATATATATATATATATGTATATATGTATATATATATATATATATATATATATGTATATATATATATATATATATATATATATATATATATATATATATACATACATATATATATATACATATATACATACATATATATATATATATATAATACTGAAGCCAGAGATTACTTGACAATAAAACCTGGACAGTTTCCCCCTCATTTAGTGGTTGAGCCAATGGGTCAGAGGTGAAGCTGATTCAATTCCACTTCTACTCACACTGGAGTTTTTGACCTTCTAGCTGCAGGGATTAATAGCGATGTGTGGTTAGGGTCAGGATAAATTAGCCATTAAAGGTCCAAAGAGGATGCCTCTGAAGGTCATCAACCTCAACTCCAAATTTTGACATGTACACCACAATGTTTTAAATCTAATTCCACTGCCTAATCATTTTCTTAAAGCATTTATGTTCTATGGAGAAAAAAAGCCTCTTTTATTTGGGCAAAGCCCACAGGTTTCCTCTACTGCCACCTTCTGGTCAAACTGCAACTGTACACGTACACTGTTATGTACAAATGGATGGTTTTCTCCCATAACAAAAAAAAGAGTTAAGTATTTTTGGTGTTTCACTTAATAGTTTATTTTGTGACATATTGGAATTTCTTTCTCTCTCTCTTTAATGACCAAATTAAATGTGTCCTTACCCTTCAAAACAAATGTCGGTTTCTTAATTTAAAAAGTATCATCAAATGAAAATCAATAAAATGTTAGATAACAGCATGACATTGTCTGTATACATTTAGGCAGTGGTGGGAATGGTCAGGTTCTGCTGGGGGAAGAATACCACAGGGGCTAGTTTATATTAACAGATACATTTTACTCATTACATTGAAGAAAATTTCTCACTTAACTGATTATATCTCCTTTATTAAATGAATGATAGACATGTTATGCTTTCAATTTGATCATTTCCATTTATCCATTTCTTATCATTTAAATTTCATCTTTCTTTTTAAGTTTAATTACAACCTGACTACTTCTCATGATGTAAACATATAACATCACTGTATCTCTTTCTAATTGTATTTGTACTTTCAATATTCAACTATGACCAAAAGTATGTACGATCAGAGGACACTCTGAGCAGTCTCAAACTGGAGCTGTGATATTCTGTATTACCACAGCCCCGTCTGTGATTGAGAGAACGTTGACCGTTGGACATGAAGAAACACTGAATGGAGGGGAACTTGAGGTGCGACCTGATAGTTGGCTGTAGCAATCACTCCTCCAATAGGATAGTGGTTTTAGGATACGGGCAGATGACAGAAGTCGTATTGTCACAGTGGGTATTCAGTATATCTGTGTGTGTGTGACAGTACTAACCAGGACTGAGGCCTAGCTCTCGGACAAGATCAGGGTTACAGGTACAAAACCTGTGGCTGAACTTGGTGATGAGGGTTTCTAGATACTCTCCTCTCTCCTCTGGTGCGTGTATGTGTCTGAAGAAGTCTCGGAGAGCGTTAGGAAGGAACTGGTTACGGAAGTTATGAAGGGTCACCAACTCGTCCAGGACATCCCGTCTGCACACACAAGCACAAATACAAATTAAACGGCACTATAAAAGCAAAGGTTTTTAATATGTATATGTATAATGACAGTTGCTGAATTATTTGTTGTGGATTTGTATTATCACAGAACAAAGGGCAAAATAAATGTGCATTTAATCTCATTGTAGACACACTAAATAAACACAACTCCACAGTGGTGTAATTAAACCACTTACAACCAGATTGGCATTCATCACTATAGGTCAAGGGCAGACTTTCCTCATACATACAGAAGCATTTGATAATACAGCTGTTGTCACAGAAGTATTTGGTACAAAAAGTCTGTCATTGGTATTCTGCGTGTTTGTGCATTTATTTGTTAACCTCTCATCCAGGTAAATCCTCAGCATCTTCCAGTTGAGCCGTCTGGTGTAGAAGATGAACTTAGCCAGCTCAGTCGGATGATCCACTAGTATACCATTAGACATGAAATAATTGATACCCTAAAGAGAGAGCGAGAGAGAGAGAGAGAGAGAGAGAGAGAGAGAGAGAGAGAGAGAGAGAGAGAGAGAGAGAGAGAGAGACACACACACACACACACGCACACACACACAGCTTTTGATTGTGATATCAAACACTGAATTTTGTAGTGACATCATTGTTGCACACTTAACACTCAAATATGCACATGCATATGCATACTACACACAGCCAGGAGATAACATGCATGTTTAGGACAAGAGATCTCTGATGCTGGGGCTTGTGTTACCTCCTGTGGGTTAGCATTGAATGTCAGGCTGCCTTCATCTAGTTTTAGGTATAGTCTTCTATATGAAAAACCAGCAGGTAGTCTTCTGTTGTAGATGGAGCAGTGTCCCCATGTGGACTTACAAAGCCTAGTGAATTGAGACACATGGATTATAGAAGAGAATCAATTATTAAGAACACAACAGAATTTTACATGTAACAAGAAAAGGTGCGCCATAGAAAACACGAGACGAAGACAACAGTTGACCGTCACAATTGTGTAGTCAGCTGTTGGCAAAATATGTCATTTATTTTGAAACACTGAACTTTCTGTCTCTTAAGTCTAGCTGTCATCATTTATTTTGGATGTCAGTTTAGCAGATCTCACAACACAGCGGCTGGTCACCAAGAAGCATTCATGAAGTTCAATCAAACCGCCACCTCATTACGTTAATCACCACAATAAGATCATAGAAACTAGTAGAAGCTCCTTACCCCTGCCATAGATATTCGTCATTTCCCAATTCCTGCCAAACACAGCCGGCCAGGCACAGATCAGTAGCATTCAGATATGACAGTATGGTGATGCCTAATTCAGGTGGCAACATCTCCAAATCTATAAAACCGTGCTGCTCTTTACCTACAGATGCCAAGAAAAATGAAGAGACAGCCAAAAAATTGAAAACAAGCTAAGTGACACCTGCCACAAAAATTTACACACAAAACAATTTCTTACAATCAGGTTTTATGTTGTTTGCATCTTTGCTACAATGATGCCATACAGCAGGATGGTCCTCGGATGTTCTCAATGTGATTTCATATCAAGAGCCAGGGGTATGAAAGTGTTGTAATTTGTATGCATGTTAACCTTATGATAGTCTAGTAATGAACAGTGCCTCTAACCCAGTGTCCTTAGGTATATGCTCAAGTCCCTGTTATTTGATCACCTTTCAGGAGCCCTTTTCACAGAGAGATGCCACATTATTGCTGCAGCGGTGGTTCACCAATTCTATGCCTATGTTCACAAAGAGCAAAGCATCTCCTCCTTAAAGATGAACCGCTGTAATTCACACAGAAAGCCGGTGCTGCGGCTTCTAAAGAGGCGTGATGGTACACATCATGATGATGACGTCTGTCTGTTTTCAAGGTGCTTCCCTGGTGTCCTCCTGTTAATCTAAACCCGTGGAAAGTTCATAATCATATGGATGCCATTATAATGTGTTGTGATTGAGATCCTGACCCATCAAACATCCTGGAAAGTTACGTTTTTCACTCTAAATTACATAATTAAGTAATCGCCATCAGTACACAGGATGCTGTCTGACTCTGTCACTCATGGGGAGTGAGGCTGTTTTCTGGGGGAAAGTTCACTGAAGTCTCGGTTGGGAGGGCTGACTGTCGCGCTCATTTTTTTTCACTTGAGAGTTAAAGTTTTTTCTCCAGTGACAGGTGCTGTTTATGGGGCAGAAATGTGATGACGAGTCGGTAGAACAAGCGGGAGGACAGATGCTTCTCCGTGTATAACTGAGTATTTTTTTCGTTGCCAAAGACAGTTTCACTTACTACGTTAGTTTTGCACAAAAACCGACTAGATGCCACAGTTTGTTGAACATTTAAATATACAGCTGGATACACTTGTATAATAATGCCTGTTGAAGATTCTTTAAGTTAGATGTGATTTTTAACACTGCATGTCGCATTGTGCATTTCACCATTACATGTGGACAGTTATTGGGTACGACATTTTCAGACTATAATGTCAGGGTTCTCCCCAAACGGTGGAACAACGGCGCTGCACTGCTGTACTGCTAGCTCAGCGCCACTATACTCAGTGTTAGCTGCTTTATAGCGGGTGTTTGTGGGCTGCCGCAGTCTTCTCGTCCATCTGCCCCCCCCGAATGTCTAATAATTCATGCATAATCAGTCATTTCTACTCTGCAGACTTACAGAGGAAGAGGGGCAACCAAAGATGATTAACTCCCCAAAGACTATATTCACAATACATAATAAGAGCATGCAGTGTAATTACAGAATGTTGATACAGAGTTAAGGTGGTTTCTGACCAAATCTGGTGGGTCAGCAAAAACACAGGTCTTCCCCCATTCATTTTTATGAGGGTAGTCTGTTTTGGCTTGCTGCATGGGGTTCAGCTAAATAAAACTGAATCAACTCTTTGAGAAACACAGCCTGACAGTTGCAGTAAGCAATAACACGAGCTGCCGAATAGGCAGCATGACTGACTACATCCTCAGTGGAGATTAACCAAATGTGTCAAATGTATTCACTCAGTTTGTCTTTGTGCACCAGTTAAAACACATCCATGGATGCCGATGCTCACTGTAGAACCAGCATGTTTAATCTACTGTGGCAAAGGCACTGAATGGAAATCAGAGGCAGAGCAGAATGGGTCAGTGGTAGAGTGTGTTATTCAGTATGGCCAAATAGTATGAAGGGAACATAATAGGCATCTCTGAGTAGCGAGATGCTTCACTTGTGATAACTGGGGCCTCTGCAGGTCTCGACCTGCGAGGTCCATATGGTTTTTCCAATGATGACTTTTTCATCCCAAATGATGCATTTTTCACTGCCTGAACATACCCCAAAATTCACCAAAAGTCACACCTGCTGAAAAATGTCATAATCTATTGTTGTCCTCAATTTCCACCACTAGGTGGTGCTATAATCAAGGAAAGTGCGTTTTGGCTCATAATGTCCATATGCTTTGTGCACATTCAAAACCCTTATATCCCTGCTTTCATGGAATTCTATTGAATCTTGTGATATAGGCCACACCCATTTCCGCCTACCGGTTTTTATCGCAATTTCGCAAAATGTCGCAAACCTACTTTTTCAAACTCCTCCCAGGCGATTTCACCAATTTCCACCAAACTTTGCACACAACATCTGTGCACTCTCCTGACAAAAAGTTATTAAAAAGAATTTTGATATTCCAAACAATACTCAAGTTATTCAATAACAGCTTCCTGTCCATTTTGCTCAAAAATATTGCATATCCCCACACTGGTCTATCCGAATGACATGGAACCCAGGTGACTACTTCCCCATGAGCCTCTGTGATAAAATGATAAACTTAGTTTTTCAAACTCCTCCTAGGCCATTTGACCGATTTGCAGCAAACTTTGCAAGTAGCACCTGAGGACAAAACTTATCAAAAGCTTTCACCTACGTCACACCTGGTGGCACGGTCCATTTTGATACTTTGCTCTCAAACCATCAACTCATTATAACCTCCACAAACAATTTGCCATCTACTCCAAATAGCTCAAACACGTAGAGCGTCTTGCCCTGAATACAGCTACGTGGCACATCACAACGGCTGCATGTCTGATGCGCATGGACTGCGAGGGCCCGTTCATTGCTGCTTGAAGCTTTAATTCAGTTTGTTTTTTTGCCCCAGTTTAAAACACACAGTTGCTACCTCAAATCCTGGTGCTTTACTGTTATTTTTAATCCGTCGATGGGGGCAGACGATCCCTAGTAGGACCAACATACTAGCAGCATTACAACATTGCAGCTTCGACTTTCAGCAAACTGGTCAGTCCCACACTGACACATACATGGACCATGGAGTGACACTCCCACATCACCGCACAAGCCTGCAGCATTTCACTACATCACCAGATTTGGTCTGAATGTACCCTTAATAGTACTATTTATGTGCTTCATCTGTGCTGTGTGTGTTCATACCTCCCATACGTGTTCTCAGCAGATGGTAGATATCAGGGCCATAACAATGCTGAGGGGCTCTTTTCTGGAGACCTCCACCTCTCCCTGCAAACGGAAGCAAAAAAATTGAATGTTTTATCTTTTCAAAAATGAATTCAAAAATTTAAACACTGTCCTAACTGCTTCTACTTAGTATGATGTTGTAGTTGGAAACTATCCCAGCATGCAAGGTGGGGCCAAAGACTAATTTAACTTAATAAATAAATGAGTTCATTGGACTTATTTATTACAAAATCATTATTTCATATAATTACTCAGTCTTTTGCTAATTTGTAAAAACCTGAAAACTGGCTAATTCACCATACTGTAAGGTGCTCATGAAATTTAGATATATAAAAATGTGTTTTTTAGTCAAAAAACACAAGGGAGGGAGAGATTCTCCGATTTAGGACAGATCTCTAAACACATGTCCACATGGCCTAGGAACATAACAACAACATGGCAACCTGATTTGAGCAGAACATGCACGTGTGTTGTCATCTATGATATCGATCTGATCCATCTCACTTTGGCAGTAAACTGTGGGTCTAACCTGTGTTATGTGTGTAACCTATGTTACTTTATAGGTTCTCTTTTGTTTTCAGTGCATCCAGTTACTTTTCTTTCTACAGCGACGACTCTACCATGGGTGGAAACAGCATAGTTTTAGTTGTATCTTTTTCATTTTTTGTCCAAAAACATCACTCACACTACAAACAAGGTAATGCTGTTTTAAAAGAGACTTCAACAGAGTTGGTTGTTGATACTGTCCTAGATCTCTGACATTTATCAGTTTGAAGAAAATTTGTCGTCTTCTGTGGCTGGTGGGGTCTATCAAGTATTGTACTGAGAGTAATTATATTTTTGACAAATAACACTATTTCACATTAAAAAGGGTAGTCAAACTATTAACTCCATAGCCTTCACTTTATTCACATCGAATGTGCACAATGCTACCTCAAACGTAAACAGGAACATTGGAAATGAAGCTGATGAGTTTCATATGAATTATATTCAGGTGTGCTCATTTTCATTTGTGCTTGCTGTGCTGATATTGAACGGAAAGTGTCTTTTCTGTGACCAGACTCTTTATTATATTTATTGGAAATTTAAAAAAAGCATTGATGTCCACCATGTCTTGTAGCAGCAGCCCCTCCTAAACTAAGAAAGTCCTGAGCCAAAAGTGTTTTCAATGCTTGGAAAAAGTTTGGATTACCTTGCTCTTGTCCCCCTCCTCCTTGGTCAGCCAGTCGGTCTGCAAGCTCTTCCTGAATCTGCTGCTGTTGTCTGAGAGGCAGCCTCCACAGTCCCTGACCCATCTATATGGCATCACAGTATCACAGAAGAAGAAAGTCATTTAGAGGATAATATATGATTTTTTTCTCATGTTTACTCCAAAGTGCTCGATGCTCAGAATCAAAATCAACTCTTTGGGTTGACACATGGATGTGAAAAATAGGTGACCAACAGCAGAAATGTCTATGTACAAATCAAGTCATTCTGTATATTGAAAGCAACCCTCCCATTGAAAAAAAACATAGCTACTATTCACAGGAATTAAAAGGGCAAATTATAACTGTATCAACTGTAGTTAATAATGGCAGTTACAGTTTTCTTGCTATTTTTGCATTCTGTTCAAGTTGAAAGAACTAGAAACAAATAACTGCTTTTTACCTTTGATAAGTGATGAACATAATTTAATAGATTAAGTATGATTAAGACAAAACTATAGAACATTATATATGTGAAATCCAATCTTAAATATACCTGTAAATCTGTAATTTGTCATTCCATTACTGACTGTTTGGGGTGCCATTTTTTTCTTACTCTCTGCACAAGGATGAAGTCCATCTTGTAAGCAGATGCCCAGTGACAGTCATACAAGTTTATGATTATATTATTATAACATCATGCTTTCACTGTTTAAACAAGATTGCACAGTGCTTAGATATATAGCAGAAAGCACTCACGTGTGACTGAAAAACCTGTTGACTTAAGAGTTTATATCAACCACTGACATACAGTAGTACATACATCCGCAGAATGACAGTCATTGTCAGAATTCTGTACGAACTTCGACGTTAGCTTCGTATGTTAGTCGAGTGTACCAGCTATGTGCCAGCACACAGCAGCAGCACACTGTAGCAGCACAACACAGAGTCGTCATCTGCCTCTCAGTCTGTCTAAAGTCAGCTGTGTTGCATAAACAAATCCATTAGCGTTACACTGTTGTAAACATCAACGTTGGAAACTCGAGCGAGCAAGGTACTGTGAAGTATAGTCCCGCCTTCTGTTAAATACCATTGGCCGCCATTGTCACAACAACATTCAGACTAGAATGTCATTGGCGGAGTTAGCAATCATGCAATCTTTGTTTATTTCTTTTTAATAATCCTAGCGTTAGCTTACCGAGCTAGTTTAACTTGACGAAGACAGCGTTAAACAAGACTGCTTGATTTTGCTGCCATATTAAATGACATTTATAGTGTTTCTTTTACAAGCAGTGTGCCGTATTTCTTATGAGCACAAGGGCACCATAATCGATACCTAACCTACCTGAGTTTTGATATTCCTCTGATAACCGCTTTTCACACAAGGACAGCTGAAACAACGGTGTCCGGCTATTAGACTTCTCCAGCTGTCATTTCATTTTGCAAAGTACAAATTAAAATAGAGCAGATGCTCTTTGTATCGAGGTGAACCTTTCACATATCGTTATATCGTGTTTTCACTGTCTTCCTCCTCCTGTCACCTCTGTCCCTCCCACCTCTCTCCCTCGCCTTTCAATAAAAACAGATTAAATAGAAGAAAATTTGGACTTGTACAATGATGTGTCAAACGCATTAAATTCCCATGTAAGCAGACGCTGCATATGACAAACTGACGGGACCGGACGACCAAAGAAAGTTGGACGTATTAACGGAAAAGGGAGAGCGTAAAGTGCTACGTCTCTTACGTCAACTCGTTATATTACGTGAAAAATACACGCATGCATCACTATGGTGCAGTAGCCAATCCGGCTCTCTTCTGTTGATCAACCGGCAGAAACAAACAAGCTTTAGCTCGCTAGCCAGCTTTCATTAGAAAGAAATCTTGTTGCACTTTCTGGAACGGGGAGAAAGTGACTGTAGAGTAATAAATTAAAGACCATCAATCTAACTGAATCTCAACTTTCAAGTCTACTACATCATTTGTGTTGCCAAAGCACAGGTTTGTAACAGTATAGATCGCGGGTAGTGAATTCGGTTGGAAGAAAAAGCTAGCTAATATTTTGCTAATGTTAGCGTTACGTTAGAATCACAAGTAGCTGATATTTAGCTTAGAAATTGATTAGCGACTAGTTAACGTAAGCTAATGAATCCCCCCCCCCCTTTTTTTTTTATTTGTTACAGAGAAATATGCTGTCCACTGGAGATGTTCAAGGTTGTCTTCGTCAACTAGAAGCTCTCCTTCGTGTGATCAAGTACCCAGGATATGTCGACTACAATGGGTAGGCCATTAAACTACCAGTAACACCAACAGTATGAACAAAACAACAAACAAACAAACAAACAAAAAAAACCAACAACAACAACAAAAACATATATTATTGTCTGCTCACCCCAAAGTCACATCACACAGTAGCACCTGCAGGCACTGAACTTGTCAATAATGTCAATATTTGTAATGTAACGTTGCTTTCTTCCTTGCGTCTTGAATAATGTTAAATTGGTTATCGTGTTTGGTTCAGTTGTTGAAGTTCTTGTTAGCTTGTTTTATCTGCAAAGGTTAAAGGTTTATGGTTTCAAAAGTGTGAATGGCAGTGTTGAGTGTGTTTGATAATAACCTATTGGACACCGGGGTTATAACTTTAAGTGGTAGCTCAACTGTACGCGAGTCAAAAAGCTAAAAACTGGCTAATGGTAACAGTTACCTTTTTCACTTTGCTAGCATGGTCTCTGTGGTTGGATGGTCGCTGGTTTGATTCCCTGGATACCCCGGCTGCACAGGAGGTATCCTTGAGCAAGATACTGAATGTTCTGATGAGCATGGCAGCCTGCCATCAGTTTGTCAATGTGGATGTGTACTTTGAACGGTCATTAGACTGGAAAAAGCTCTGATCTTATTTTTTAAGAGATAAAATGAGTGCAAACCATAATCAAAGTAGTACTATCTCTATACTTGAAATAGAGACTGACCCAAATTTCTCCTCAAGCATGAAATTGAGCTAAGAGCTGGCTACAATTATACTGCCCAGCCTAAGGTATTCTAGGCTCTGCACATTTTCAGTCACAATAGCGATACCATGGTTTGGCTTTTAAGCTGTGACAGCTGCTTAAACTTCAGCTGTTTGCCCCTGTGTGGGAATTGAAAAGTAGACAAGACAGCATTACAACATTTACCAACATTTGGCTTTCCAGCGTGTTCTTTGATTTTAGTAGAGAGCTGTGGTGGATCTGTAGGTGTCATTGCATAGTGCTTGTGTTTATTATTATTGCAACAATACAAAACACTGACAAATACTGTCTAGAATATCCTCAAGAATAACCTCAAAGGTACTGCATACTAAAAGAAAAACAACATGGCAAACTCAACAAGCAACAACAGATGGGCATACTGACCTGAATGTTACATTACTTAGTAGTACTACCACGATGTAATGTCCAACTTTACACTTGTGAAGGTTAACTGAACAATATTAATTGGCATGCAAACTGTAGTGACCCATTGTCTTTTATTTCTGAGATAAGCTAAACAAAACTAATGCCTCCTTTTCTCACTTGTAGTTTTCTCACTCTTGCACCATTTTTTTTTGTTTCTTCATCAGCCTTTCCAAAGGAGATCCCTCAGCTTTTCTACCAATAGTGAGTTTCACCCTCAGCTCCTTCTCTCCACCTTTGGCTGAGCAACTTACTGTGACTGGCCTAGAGCTAACCTGCAAAACTGACCTCAGATTCATTGACACTCTTTATAAGGTAAGTCATACATTCTTATTACTGGTTTCACAGGTGAGCAAAGACCATCACCTGTAGGGCCATCGCAGTGAAGGAATATTTACCTGCAGTAATTTGTGTTATGCCTTATCATTGACTTTTTTCACTTGTGCCAAGAAATGTTCCTCTCCAACAGCTGACACACTTGCACTGTCCTCCACCCCTGATATGTCTTAATTTAAATTTTAATAATCTTAATTAACTGTGTCATTGTCAGCATGATTCCTGCCATAGCTAGGGTCAAGCAAGCAGACCTTTGCCAAGCGTTTTTATAGGGCAGCTGGTTTGTGCCTTCCTTGAGAACACTGCACATCTTTCGCTTGATATCTGAAGATAGTGTGGTGTCCTTGTCTGATGATTTCAAAACATCTTCAGTCAGGAGTTCCAGTACAGGTTTTAGATCTCTAAATCCAGCTGTAGGTTTTAATGCCATGTTCACAGACTCAGGGACAGCGATGTCCTGCCAGATTGGAATTACATGATTGATGCCGCCGGTCATCCAGAACTCTTGCTCCAAAACTCTGTCCACCATTTTCTCTTTGGTACCTCATCTGGTAGCACAGTCCTGCACAAAATATTAGCTGTTTGATTTTTAGGGCTGAAATGATTCCTTGAGTAATTTGAGTAACTTGAAGACTAAAAAACATCGAAGCAAATTATTTCCCTTGAGGCTTTGTTCAATCATGGCTATAATCAGTGCTATACAGCTTTCACATGTAAAAAGCCAATACTTTATCAATACACTTGTTCAAGAACCATAAACATATTAAGGTGTAGAAAGGGATATTTTAATCTATTTTGTGTGCAGTCTCTTATCCACAAGCGTTATTTTAGCATGCTAGCTCGGCTAATGGCAAAATGTTACAAACAGTGTTGGGGTCCGTGAAACAAAAGTAGTTGGTAAGTAATAACTGTTTGGCTTAGCTTGTCCCATACCAGTATCTCAAAATTTGACAAACTCTTGTGAACTTAGCTGCTGGCTAGGACAAACTGGCCACTCCTTCCTCCACCAGTAGTACCTGAAGGTAGTCAGGGGGACTGATATTGACTGATATCTGTGTTATTCATTCTTTCTAGACTTATCATGGTATTTTGATGTCAGGTATATTTTAGGTCAGTTTCCATGGAGGTATTGTAGAGTTTATAGTGATTTTGCTATTAGTCAGCTGCAAATATGGTTTGACCCTGAACAAAATCTAACAAAAGGTTTCTCAGTGGTTTACAGTATTATCAGATGTACTTCAAAACATACTAAAAGTTTACCAAAGTTTGACTCCAAGAAAGGCCCCACTTTCAAAATGGCGGCCGTCAGGTCCCTAAAATGACCATTATTCCTTTTTATTCCTCCTAGACCAGGAACACTGGTGCCTCATACATATTTTACCCATGTAATATTCTAATTAGCATATTTGCATGATAGATAAGTGATTATAAGTACAGTTATATATTAAAGCAGTTGGTTACAATCATATTTATGTGAAAAATAAGTACAATTCTGAGAATAGATTTTTTTCTTTATTCCAGTTAATTTTATCTTAAAAGTTACAAACTGCTTTTACCATGCAAGGATTCTTTCAGATCATTCTGCATTGAGTTTATTTTAAAACTATTGTCAAATCCCAAACCCTGGAGATTTGATATTATGTTACTCTCATAAGAGGATTTTACAACTTATATGAAGGCTCATTTAGAAACTTTTTCTGAGGTGCACCAAAGCAGTGCAACATGCCCATTAATAATATGGGACACACTGAAGGTTTATGTTAGAGGATGTGTAATTTCCTTTTCCTCATCTTTAAAAAAGGAAACTACAAATGAGATGAAATCCACTGAACAAGATACAGTTAATTTGGAAAGGCAACACTTTTTAACCAAGGACCCTAATTTACTAATGCAGATAGATGATCTTAAATTGAAATATAACTCCATTAATACATGTGCTAGCAAATTGGTATTGAAGAAATCAAGTCATCTTATTTAGAACAAGGGGAAATGGCAGGCAAATTACTAGCTAGACAGATAAAAAAGGAATCAGAAGATAGAACAATTATTAAAATTATAAAAAAAAGATGGGTCCATCACAGTGGACCATCCTCAAATGAATGGTGTCTTCAAATCATATTATCTGAATTGTATACCTCTACATCATAATCTGAGCCGGATGAGTGTAAATCCTTCTTGGATAATATTTTGCTATCTATTTTAACACAAGTTGATAGACAAAGTTTAGAAAAAGATATATCTTCAGAAAAACTCCAATCTGCTATGGCAATACTTCAAAAAGGCGAATCACCAGGTTTAGATGGCCTGCCAATTGAGTTTTATAGTCAATTTTCAAATGATTCATTGCTTCTTTTTCTTGCTATGATCAATGCCTGTTTTAGGAGAGGATGTCTCCTTTAGTCTTTATGTTTGACATCTATAACCCTTCTCTTAAGGAAAGATAAAGATCCTCTCCATTGTGTCTCTTATAGGCCAATTTCAGTTATTAATGTAGATTACAAAATTGTTGCCAAGGTTCAAGCACTATGGCTTGAAAAGGTTTTACCTAGTATTATTCATCTAGATCAAATTGGGTTTGTTAATGGTTGAACCTCTACTGACAATTTACGCAGGCATTTTAATATTCTTTACCATACAAATGAATTAAATTCTCAAAATATTGTTCTTTTTGACGATGCTGTTTGATGCGGAATTAAAGAGAATTGGTCATCTCCAATTTCTCTGATTGGTAGAGTTAACATAGTTAAAATGTCTGTGTTGCCTATGTTTTTGAATTTATTTCAGAATCTTCCGATTATTCCACCACAATCCATTTTTTAAAAAGTACATAATTTAATGTCTCCCTTTATATGGGACAACAAAACCCCACAAATTCGTATGTCAGTGTTACATTTGCCATATGAGTCTGGTGGCCTGAAGCTTCCCAACTTTTATTAAAGGTCCCATGTCATAAAAAAACACGTTTTCTCTGGTCTCTACATATATAAGCTGGTCCTCCCTGAGCCTGCCAACTCCCCGAATGAGGAAAACAAGCGATTCCTGCATGGTCTCTGCAGCCCACCCACTGGTAACACGGCACTCTTACAGGCTGTTCAGAATCTGCTCCTTTTGTTACGTAATGAAAGGAGTCATTATCATAGGCCGACCTCCTCTGCGCGGTGATAGGAGATACACTATATTACCAAAAGTATTCGCTCACCTGCCTTTACTCATTCTATGAACTGAAGTGCCATCCCATTCCTAACTCATAGAATTCAATATGATGTCGGTCCACCTTTTGCAGCTATTACAGCTTCAACTCTTCTGGGAAGACTGTCCACAAGGTTGAGGAGAGTGTTTATAGGAATTTTTGACCATTCTTCCAAAAGCGCATTGGTGAGGTCACACACTGATGTTGGTCGAGAAGGCCTGGCTCTCAGTCTCCGCTCTAATTCATCCCAAAGGTGTTCTATCGGGTTCAGGTCAGGACTCTGTGCAGGCCAGTCAAGTTCATCCACACCAGACTCTGTCATCCACGTCTTTATGGACCTTGCTTTGTGCACTGGTGCACAGTCATGTTGGAAGAGGAAGGGGCCCGCTCCAAACTGTTCCCACAAGGTTGGGAGCATGGAATTGTCCAAAATGTTTTGGTATCCTGAAGCATTCAATGTTCCTTTCACTGGAACTAAGGGGCCAAGCCCAGCTCCTGAAAAACAACCCCATACCATAATTCCTCCTCCACCAAATTTCACAGTTGGCACAATGCAATCTGAAATGTACCGTTCTCCTGGCAACCTCCAAACCCAGACTCGTCCATCAGATTGCCAGATGGAAAAGCGTGATTCATCACTCCAGAGAACGCGTCTCCACTGCTCTAGAGGCCAGTGACGGCGTGCTTTACACCATTGCATCCGACGCCTTGCATTGCACTTGGTGATGTGTGGCTTGGCTGCAGCTGCTCGGCCATGGAAACCCATTCCATGAAGCTCTCTGCGTACTGTACTTGGGCTAATCTGAAGGTCACATGAAGTTTGTAGCTCTCTAGCAATTGACTGTGCAGAAAGTCGGCGACCTCTTTGCACTATGCGCTTCAGCATCCGCTGACCCCTCTCCGTCACTTTACGTGGCCTACCACTTCGTGGCTGAGTTGCTGTTGTTCCCAAACGCTTCCATTTTGTTATAATAGAGCTGACAGTTGACTGTGGAATATTTAGGAGCGAGGAAATTTCACGACTGGATTTGTTGCACAAGTGGCATCCTATGACAGTTCCACGCTGGAATTCACTGAGCTCCTGAGAGCGGCCCATTCTTTCACAAATGTCTTGTTTCACAGTCTGCATGCCTGAGTGCTTGAATTTATACACCTGGGGCCAGGCCAAGTGATTAGAACACCTGATTCTGATCATTTGAATGGGTGAGCGAATACTTTTGGTAATATAGTGTATCTGAGAGGGGGCGTTCATCCCTGAGGTGAAGTTTGGTGTGTCCAGCAGTGAGACAGCAGTGTTTCACAATGTCGTCGCTCAAAGCTAGACACGCAAATAGCTCTGTTATTGGTTGTAAAAATCAACATAAGTGCCTATATTCTGTCCAAGCTACAGAACAACAGAGGAGACAGTGGTTGCATTTAATATTTTAAGACAACGTGCCGGCTACGGTTCGTGTTAGCTTGTGTGTGTGTGCTAATTGCTTCACACTGACCCATGTAAAAGGATCAGTCCCAACCATACTGGACCCAGCAACTGCACCCGAGCCACTGAAAAGCGTCGCCACGGTTTAATAGCATTTATAGTTGCCTACGAGTATGGTGAAGTCAGCTGGAAATCGGCTAACTAGTTAGCTCCGCTTTGGTCTGCTATGCAATGGAGTTTGAAGCGAGTTTAATGTTAATGATATTACGATGGGGCTTGGTTGTCACAGTAAATAGTCTGGAAACATGTGCAGACTGGAGACAGAGACGATGCTAACAGTGTCCAAGAGCTAGCTTTTGCTAGCTGTTAGCCATTAGTTTCATAGTGGTAAATATAACAACACATACAAACAAACTAACATTATTCAGACACACTAATCATTCTGAAACGTCCTGCTGCAGCCACAGAGTCTGTACTTCTTCAGCAGCCTCTCCTTCTGGGTCACATTCTGGGTCAAACTGGTTCGGTTGAATGAAAAAATCTCTGCGAGCCATAGTGATACATACATACATCCACTGTAAACATTAGCGTATGCTACTGCTAATGCAAGGGGCATCCTCTCCCTGAGAGTGAAGTAGCAGGCAGGGCTCTCCAAGTAGGCCTTGACAGATGGAGCTCATTAGCATTCAAAGGGCACAGAAACCGATTGCGCTGAATAGTGCTCTGTAGAGCGACTTTTAGTATTTTCTGTCATCTCAGCTTACCCAGTTTAAACAATGTTTTATAAATATTTCATGTTCATGGAAATGAATAGAATCCTTTGATATTTATCCATACAGTCTGGAAAATGTACCATACATTGAGTTGAAAGTAGTGGATAAAATTACCAAGAATCCTATTATTTTAAACAGCCTCAGCATTTGGAAATTGTCTTATAAACTGTTTGGCTATAAGATTTCTCTTTCTCCTTTTTCTCCAATTTGGAAGAACCCAAGTATTACATGCTGTATGGATGATACTTGAAAATTATGGTATCATAAAGGGATCCAAGAATTTTGTCATCTGTTTGATAATAGGACATTTCTTTCATTTGCTCAGCTGCAACAGAGTTATGTATTACATCCCTCCCATTTATTTAGATTTTTTCAAATAAGACGTGCATGAAATATTGAAAATGTTCTCTTCAACAACCCACACCATCAGAAACTGATGCTATATTAAACAATAAGAAGCAGGGCAAGCAGAAAGTTATTTCTAAATTATATCATGTCTTTATTGATTGTTCTGTGGTAAATACTGATAATATAAGACAGAAGTTGGAACAAGATCTTAATACGGAAATTCAGAAAGAGGTTTGGTCTTACGTTTGTAGGCAGGTTCATAAGTGTTCTTAAAATTTAAGGCATAATCCAGCTGTTTTCAAGATTTTACATAGGATTTATTACATTCCAGAGAAACTACATAAAATGAACAGTGAGATGTCATTTCTCTACTGGTGTTGTAAGAAACAAAAGGGAACATTTTTTCACATGTTTTGATCATGTGACTCACACTCACACTATCCAGTTGATATGTCAGTGTTTACATGTATCCATTCCAATGTCACCTCGTTAATGTCTTTTGGGAACTAGTATGTTTGACAAATGGAATAAACATTAAAGTAGGTATATAGATCTTGCTATGTTGGCAGCCAGGAAATGTATACGGTAACTTTGAAATGGAAAGAATCTGAACCCCCAGTAATAGTGCACTGGTGGAATGAACTTTCAAGCTACCTCACACTGGACAGCATATATTACAGGAGTAAAGGCAGATCCTCAGACTTTTTAAAACTCTGGCAATCTCATATAGAATTTACCTTTATGAGTGTTCTGGGTCAGTATAAGGCATATAGATATATAAGGCAGTGGGTTATTTCCCACTTTTTTGGTTTGTTTTATTTCTTATTTTTGTTGTCAGTGTCTGTTGTTTTTCGAGGATATATATTTGTGTATTATTTGGGTTCTTTGATTGTTGTATATAAAATCTATAAGAAAAAAAAAAACAGAAATCTGTCTAATGTTCTTTTGCCACCCCCCTAAAATGACACTAAGCATTTGTCTGAGAATAAGACATTTGTGCTGTAATTTCAATGAGGCAAACAATATCACATGTAAGTATTCTCCTCCACCATCTTCTGAATTACTGAAAATTACGAATTTAGTTTTGTTGGGTTTAGTACAATCCTGCCTTCAGACTCAAAAATATTTCTAGAGGATGCATCACATATGTATTACCTTATGTGAATTGAAATGAGTGACCATTTTAGGGGGTTCACACACAGGCCAATTCAGAGTTGTTTATGATCAAAGTTATACAACTCTAATTTAAGTTACTTTTGGGTGCAATAACTTTTACGTTGAATGTCAAGTCTGTGTTTTAGAAAAAAAAAAAAAGCATATGTGTCCAAAAACTACTGAGTAGGAGTTACATGACATAGGCTAAATTGTTTACATCTCTGGTTCACCCCAAACAAAGATAAAGCTTTACAGTAATCTCGCAAAATCATGTATTCCATAAGTATGTAATCATGTCAGTGCAATTTAGACAAGTCCAATGGATTCATAGACCCAAAAAGCATGGGGCTGGACACCAAGATTACATGGCTAGGTCAAATAATGAAGGACTTAGGATATTTTAAGGGCTTCCAGCCCATCTGGGACGCCATCTTGAAAATGACACCTTTCTAGTGGTCAAACTTTGGTAAACTTTTAGTATGTTATTAAGGACACCCAATACTATAAAAAACAGCTGTGAAACCTTTTGTTAGAATTTTTTCAGGGTTAGATGTTTTTTTTTCATATATGCAGCCGCTTATGTTGTAAATATTACTGTTGCCACTCGAGGTAAGAGAAAAGTAAAAATCTAGGCTGAATTGTTAGTATTTGTTACAGTTTATTTCTTTCTTGACAACAAAAACATGTTGCCTTTTTACCTTGATAGCTGGATGGTAGTTTTCTAGTTTCTAAAAATATGTTTTTGTGCAGAGTTTACATATTGCCTTACCTAAATTTGCTTGCTCCCCTTTTCCATTTGGCATAATACTAGGGCTGGGTATTGTTAAGAGCCTCACGATTCGATTTGATTTCCATTCTTTAGGTCGCAATTCGATTCAGTATAAGTAATCTTAAATTATAAATCATTCCTCTAGGAAGTTCTAGTTTGAAATGAAATGTAAACAAAGGCACACTATGTGTTTAGTTAGAACATAGTGCAACCATAGTTAAGCTAAGAAAGTGCCATTGTTTCTGGGACTGCATTGTACATTTTTGTCTGACATAAACATTAGACATATCCGCGATCCCTCTGCCCTCCGGCTAGACGTGAGGGGGTAACACGTTGACACTGAACCCCCCTCTCTCCCCAGAGGAGAGTGCTACCCGCGGGTGCACGGTGCAGCGGCCAGGGTGAGAACGGCTGCGCTGGGAGTTTACTGTTTCCGAAAGAGCCGTGCGTCAGACATCGGCTACCCGCCTCCGCAGCTCCGACGGTGTTTCCAAAGCGCATCACCCTGCGACCCTCTAGCGAGGTTGCGGGCAAGGCGCTTCCAGCGGCTAAAGGCGGGGACTGAGAGGCGTCCAGCGAGGAACAGCGTGTGGTCGCGGGCCGCTGTTTGCCGGAATTGATTCAGAGGACTTTATGAATCGATATTGATTGGGGAAAAAATAGATTGCAATCCAGTGATGAATCGATATTTTTACCCACCCCTACTTAATACCATAGTGTTCCTGGAGGGGCGAAGTGACATTCAGTTTAGCCACCAGTGCAGTTGCCTTTGTTTCGGTCTGAAGACAAGGTGAGGTGGGGTGGTGAGGGTTGCACAACATCCTCCGCGATTGGCTTGTTAGTTTTGCAGTATTTGATTTTTGTCACTTCAAGACTCCTAGTCACAGGGCTACAAAATGCTGTCAAGTTTCTTAATCCCCTTTCATTCCCTCTCTATATGGAGCACAATTCTTGCTAACATTCGTGTACAGTGGATTTTTACTGTAAGATTGAAATGTATACTTGCCTGTAGTGGTCTGTTCCACTGTGTGTACTTGTTTATGTTTTGTATGTGTAGGTACTACGAGATATTTTCCACTATAAACCCATATTGACCAAGCAGCAGTTCCTCCAGTGGGGTTTCTCTCAAAGGAAAATCTCTGTCATCTGTGATGTCATAAACTTGGTCCTGCAGAAACACAATCAGCTGATGAAGGTACGGAGCCTTTTAATTGTTTATTCTTATGTGTCACTATTGTGTCTTTAGGACTGTACTGTGTGCAGGATGCATAATCTGTAACATTTTGTATCATAAAGACATTGAGCCACTCATTTTGTCAATACTGTTTGGTGACACCAAACAAATGTTACAAATCATCTGATCAAACAAAAGTCAGTCACATCCCTGAATGTGCAAATCTGCAGTGAGCATCACTTTAAAATCTACCCAACAAGCTAATCAGTATAGGGTTTAGTAGACTGTTGTCCCATTACCAAATATGAAAAAACAAACAATAAATTCAATAAAGTAATACCAGATCAAATGGTCTGTCTTTTGATAGTTGTGCTATAAAACGAAACAGATGAAAGTTTAAATCTGTATGTTACCGTATTGACTCAAATATAGGACAAGGTTTTTTTCGATGAAAATAATGTGAAAAAGTGGGGTCGTCTTATAACCATGGTCTACCATTGACACATGCTGATAGTTGTCTGGGGTCGCTACACGACCGCAACGGCAGAGGGAGCCAGCTTATTGTCGAAAGGTCACTGACACTGTGGCTGGGGTTATCTGTCAATCACAGCGGAGAAGCAGTGACAGGAGATGAAAAAAGGGGAGGCTCTGTGATTGTACAGAGCAAAGTGGATCAAAAATGGGGCAAGTCTGGGTCGTCTTATAATCAGGGTGGTCTTATATTTGGGTCAATAAAGTAATATGGGGTCACAAGTTTTCATTTGTCTTCTTGGATTGGTTGTAAATTTCATAAAGCTGTCTCCTAATATGACCATTGCATAAAAAAAAGTTGTGATACCATCTTGAGACTGACAATATTTACCAACATATTATACGGTTATTTTGGGGTCTTAAAAAGTCTAAAATTTGACAATCTTAATTGTAAGAAATACTTAGACAGCAGAATCTGCTACAGCTATGGAAAAGTGTAAATTTAACAAGTGTTGGCTTGAACAACCAGAATTCAGTTGGTTAAAATCCGAACCTCATAATGAATTTTAAGTGCAGTGTAAGCTCTGCAAGAGGACCCTCAACCTGGGCACACTAGGTGTGAAAGTGCTGGTATCACACACCAGTTAGCTTTCATAAATCTCCAGTGAAGTCATTCTATCACCAGTTGTGTATGCCTTTGTCACCAGTTCGCAGTCCAAGTTCATCAAGTTCTGCTCATCCCAAACTCTGCGCCACTATAGTCATGCTATGCAGGGTCGAGGTGAAGTCTGACCAAATGAGTCTTGAGCCTTTTGCAGAAGATGGAGAGTGATTCCGCTGTCCTGACATTGATCGGGAGTTCGCTCCACCACTGGGTTGCCAAAACAGAGAAGAGTCGCTACTTCGCTGAGCGGGCTTTGTTTGCTTTCAGTGATGGCGGTACCAATCTGCCAGCTGATGTAGATGGGGTGCGTGGTCTGACCAGCGTTTGGAGGTAGAGGGGTGCAGTTCCGTTGATGGCCTTGATGGTCAGCACCATCATCTTGAATCGGATGCAGGCCGCAACAGGTAGCCAGTGATGGTCATGGAGGAGGGGGGTCGCATGGGAGAATTTGGGAAGATTGTAAACGAGGCGCACTGCAGCGTTCTGGATACACTGCAATGGTTTAGTCCCAGAGGCTGGGAGTCCAGCCAAGAGGGAGTTGCAGTGGTCCAGGTGGGAGATGACAAGGGCTTGGACCAGGAGTTGCTGTGTCTTTTGTGATGAAAGAACGGATCCTGTGGATGCTGTAGAGGGCAAATCTGCAGGATTGGGCCACAGCAGTGATGTTGGGGGCGCAGAACAGTCCATCGTTTGGGATTACGCCCAGGTTCCTCGCGGCCATCGAAAATGATAACATGACATCCTCAACATTGACTGATGGGTCCATGCGAGGGCAGTCTTTCCTGGGATGAAGAGGAGGTCAGTTTTACTAAGGTTGAGTTTGAGGTGATGAAAAGCTGTCCAAGCGGAGATGTCTGCCAAACATTCCAAGATGTGCGTCCCAGCGTGGGTGTTGGAGGAGGATGGGGGAAAGAGAGACACAGTTGGGTGTCGTCAGCATAATGGTCTTAAAAAGGTCTTTAAAGTCCTAGATTTGACTTTTTCAAACCTGCAGAAACTCTGTAGTAAAGTTCATGGACCTAACAGGGCATATCGATATAAATTAATTCTACTATTTTTCCTTTTCATTGTATTGTTTGACCAGCAGAGGGCACAATCATACTGGTCAAGAAAACTGTTCTAAACAGAACTACCTTGCACTGCTTCTGATTGGTTTGTGTGGTTGGTTGTATTCTCTACACTTGACTCAAACTGTCAACTTATGCAGTAGCTGTGGCAATGTCTGTTTTTGGTGTAGACTTGGTTAGTTAGCTGGTAAAGGCCAATGGGATAAAAGCAGTCTAGATACAACTGGTTTTACAGCCTTGTCTAAGGTTTCTGTGTTGGAGGCTAAAGTGGTACCATTTGAGGACTGAAGGTGGTGAACTAACCTTTTTTAAGTATAATTGTATCATTGAAGAGGCACATAAGTTGTTACTGCTGAGGAATACTATGTTCAATAGAGCTTTGTGTAACACCCTAAAGGAACTGAAAGGTAGTGAGCAATATTATGTGTGATGGGCCAGTAGGTTCGGCTGCTGGAGCATAGTGAAATGTTCAAATGAGACTCAGAGACAAAATATTAAATTTTGAAGGGTGCCTTCTTGTAATGAAGTGAAAAAAAAACAACAAAAACATGCAAATTAATTATAGGTACCACTCACAGCAATGACAACACAGGTTGTGTTAAATCACAGAATATCACCTTAGCAATTGCTCACCTTAAATCACTAATCTCTGTCCTGGGTTTACCCTTATGACATGAATTTAAACATACTACCATTAAATTCAAGTTTCTCTCTGATAAGATCTTGCTCAACAATTTAACTTAGCAAAACAAAACAACCAAGTTATACATTCACCACTCTGAGGGAAAATATCCCACCACTTGGTTCACAATTCACAGTTCCACGGAATGACGGGGTAAGTCTTTCATCTAATTCAGTCCAGAGTCCAGGAGAAAAGAGGAGGAGTTCAAGGGGAGTGTGTGTGTGTGTGTGTGTGTGTGTGTGTGTGTGTGTGTGTGTGTGTGTGTGTGTGTGTGTGTGTGTGCGTGTATGTCGATCCGGGGGAATGGGAATGATGGGGTTGAGTGTGAGAGTGTTTGTAGAGGTTGGCCTACCACACCACTAAGTGTAGTAGTAACAGGATTTGTTCAGCAGCCACTGTGGTTTTTTGAGACACTGGCACTCTTTCTCTCTCTTTAGATCCGGGTGGGAAAGCTCGCCATCAACATCACTGAAAAATCAAATCCAGGGAAACAAAACACACAAAAAAACAAAAACCTGTCAACAGACAGTGTCAGAGAAATATCATGAGTTTCAATTATCTACTGTCTGTCCTGCAGTAGTTTATATCATGCTGTGTAACCTTAACCCATGTCTTTCCTAGGTCCTTTAATCTTTCACCTTAATTTTCAACACATTAGCTGTATGTGAAGTTCAGTATACAAAATAAGAGCTATGTGTAACACCCTAAAGGGTCACCCTATTAGCTGGAGCTACTAGCGTTGCAGCTAGCGACTATGATAATGCACTTCCTCCAAGCAGTACTTTACTAGCGCTTCATCAAACTCTAAGCGGACTTCAGTATTGTTAAGTTTAGTTGTATCCTCTTAAATATCTCACTTTTCACTCAGTTTACCGTCTGTTAGCAATGCTAATAGCGTTGCAGCAAGCGACTATGATAATGCACTTCTTCCAAGCAGTACTTCACTAGCACTTCATCAAACTCTAAGCGGACTTCAGTATTGTTCAGTTTAGTTGTATCCTCTTAAATATCTCACTTTTCACTCAGTTTACCATCTGTTAGCAATGCTACCACGCGACGCTAGCTCCATTTCGCCGTAAAGACCGAAAGGGAAGAGATGCACACACTCGCTCTCAAGACGGGGTTAGGAGGGCGGGACAAGCTGCGATCAAACAGTCACTAATTGGTCAAAACTAACACGTCATTCTCTTCTAAAATGCCCAATGGATATTAAATACCCTCCTTGAAGAAAACACTCTGCACTCAAACTGAGTAAAACAACTTAACTATAATATCATAATTGATTTTTTCTCACATGCAAATCAATCGGTTATGTGGGTTACATATGACTGCCAGTCTGGCTACATTGCTGGAAAGAATAAAGTAATAATACAGAACTAGAACTGCAAGCAGTTATGAACAGGGGCCCCCGCGCGACTCAGACCCTGCGCACCGCAAAGCACACAGACGTTGGTCACAAAGGATGACGGACTCGGGGCAAAAGTGAGGACACAGGTCAATGTCTGAGCTGTGGTATTCGCTGTAATGGGAAGTGCACTGGAAGTGCAAAAGGCTGAATGTGTGCCGATTTGGATTTGTTGTACTAAGCCATGCCCACATTAACCAGTCATGACCACCTTCAACATATGGTGTCAGGATTGGCCCTACATCACACCGACCAAATTTCATAAAAATCGGTGTAGCTGTTCAAGAGATATAAACTTCCTATCTTTATAGTGCCCCCTAGTGGCCAAAATTCGGCTCATCCCTTCCCAGTGTCATGGCAACCAAAGATCTCAAATTTGGTGTTAATAGCATTTAGTTTGACCAAGATATCAAACAATTTACATTTTTATAGCTAGCTACAGAAATGTGTTTGTTAATAATTTGCACATTTTTTTGACCAAGCAAAATTCTTTTGATAACTGAAGATCAGGTCCAGCTGAGGAGTGTACATGCCAAGTTTCATGCAGATCGGACAAAATCCCACGGAGTTCAAAAAGTAGGTTTTCCAGTTTTCGCGATTTTGCGAAAAAACTTTCTAGGCCGAAGTGGGCGTGGCCATTGCATAGTAATTCAGCTCCATTCAGGGAATCTGGGGATACAAGGTTTTTGAATGTGCAACATACGGTGTGGGAGTTACAGGCAAAAACGCGTTGGCCTATGTAATAGCGCCCCCTGCTGGCGGATATATGTATTTTTTTGTGTCTGAGATATTTGCAGGAGTCTGAACCAACCCTCCAAAGTGCATCGCCCTCCCTTGCACGGTTTAGCCTGCAGCACCACTTTTAGCCAGGCTGTGGTCACTGAGTGTCTTTTTCAGTTTCTCATCAGTCACAGTGGTTTCGTACTCAGCGTGTACTGTCTGTTTCAAGCCAAATAACACTGAAGTTTGCTTTGAGTTTTTGTGGTGGATGTCCAATAGTTAACGTAATTCTCTTTTTGTTAGCTATAATCTGGTTGGTCCAGATTGTGTGGGGCTGTCCTAAGGCCTGGTGCTGTTAGAGGAGGTGAGCCTCAGGACCAGCTGGCTGAGGGGACTCCTCTCTATCTTCTCCTCTTGTAGATGGAGAGCTTTGTAATAGTAGGAGTTTCGGTCACTTGCTTTTAGGTGTTTGTAGAATTTGATAGCTCTTTTTTGTAACCTAATTAACAGGGGAAATTGGCCGAGTTCAGCTCTGCATCCATTATTGGGGATGTTCCTGTGGACTTTGAGGATGTTCTTACAGATCTCAGTCAGTGCGTTTACATGTACAGCTCAGTCAGATTACAGCGATAGTTCGACTATGCCACTAAATCAGACAACTGCAATTATCCGAATATACATGCCGGTCAGAAAATCGGATTATTGAGCCGGGGCATGTCAAACCCCGGTACGATAGGTGGCACTGTACCCATTTCAACTAGTGGTGACAGAAACACCTCTGGCTGACCTCTTTACGTCACCAGCTGCCTCAGCATTCAAGAAAGATGGCGTACGAAGAGCTAGACGAAGCTACATTTTTGTACACTTCGTATATGGTGTACATGATAATTACACAAACTAGATGCACAATGGCGCTCTTTCTTGCGGTGATTTCGGAGGAAAGACGCCACCACCACCGTCCGTCTACTTCCGGCTCACGGCCTTGGGGAAAAATCTTGCACCTGCGCAGAACGCAAAAATTCGATCCGATCTGCTGAAGTGTATACATGTAGGGGTAATGCGACTATCAATCGAATAATCTGGGTGCCTTAATTCAACTATGAGAAATCAGATCTGGTCTGATTTTAGTCAGATTAACGTGTATGCAACTTAAAGATCCGATCATAGTCGGACTAACCCAGTAATTTGGTTTTCTTAAGTGTCATGTAAACGCACTGAGTGTGAAGGGTTTCCATTGGATGTTTGTCCCATTTTTCAAAGTCTTTGTTTACAAAAGGACCCCACACTTCACTGCCAGAAAGTAAGATTGGTTCGATTACAGATTTGAATATGTTCAGCCAGATTCTAACAGGTATTATGTTTAAAGTCTTTTTTATAGTGCAGAAAGTCCTTCTTCCCTTGTCTCTGAGATCATTAATGGCCAGATTGAAATTCCCTGTAGAAGTAATTTTTAGTCCCAAAAATGTGTAGCTGTGTGTGTGTTTAATGTCAGTGGAGCCCAGTGAGAACCTGTCTGGGTTTCCCTGACACCTGGGTCGTTTCTGGAAGACCATAATGTTAGTCTTTTCCAGATTGACTGTCAGTACCCAGGTCTGAAAGAAGGTTTGAAGATGATCTAGTTGTTGTTGTAATGCCTCTTTAGACAGTATTACATCATCTGCAAAGAGGAGACATTTAACTTCTGTGTCTGACAGGGTGACACCAGGGATGTCTGATTGTTCTAGTGATTTTGCCAGTTCATCGATGTAGATGTTAAACAGGGTGGGGCTCAGACTGCAGCCCTGCTTCACTCCTCTACTTTGGGGGAAGAAGTCTGTTTCCATGTTGCCAGTTTTCACAGCACATTTATTATTTGTGTGCATTGTTTTAATGATATCATAGGTTTTCCCCCTGACACCTTTTTCAATTAATTTCAGGAACAGACCGTTATGCCAAATGAAGTCAAATGCTTTTTTGAAATCTATGAAACAAGAGTGACTTTTGTTGTCGTTCTGGTGGACGTGTTTCTGGATGACGGTGTGGAGGTGTAGATGTGGTCAGTGGTTCTATGTTGTGGTGTAAATCCAATCTGACTCTTGCTCGGGACATTATGCTCACTGGGGAAGTTTTGCAGTCAGCTGTTTAAGACACTGCAGAATAACTTCCCCAGGTTGCTGCTGACACCTATGCCTCTGTAATTGTTTGGATCAAATTTATTTCCATTTTTAAATATTGGTGTGATGATTCCTTTGCTCCAGATGTCAGAGAAATGTCCAATGTTCAGAACCAGGTTGAATAATTTTAATATGGCAATTCTGAATTCATGGTCACTTCAGCATTTCATTTAAAATACCATCAGGACCACTGGCCTGGTTGTAGGGCCTGGATTTTAGCCAGCAGTTCCTCTTCAGTAATTTGGTAGTCTAAAGGGTTTTGATTGTCTCTAACGACTGATTCTAGAGTTTGTAGTTTGTTGAGGAGATCATTTTGGGCTGAATTCAGTGTAGTAGAGCTATACAGGTTTTACAAAGAGCTATACAAAGTGTTTTTTTCCATATTTAACCATTTTGAATACCCAATTCTTCCTTCTGTGGTTTGCCGAAAGAGTGCAATATTTTCCAGAAATTGAGTCAATGGATTCTTCAATTACATCAAGCTGATGCTGTTCATGCTGCTGCTTCTTAGTTCAGAGTGTTCTTCTGTATAATTTTAGTTCCCAACATTGGAGGCGGAGCTAAGGGTAGTCAGGTTGTCTTTGTTTTTGATTTGATAAATTCCTGAGTGTTTTTCTCAGATGTCTGCAGTCTGTATCAAACCACTTTTCACTGGCTGATGTTTTGATCTGTGGTGTTGACACTTTTTCAGGTTGGAGGTCAATGTGCCACATTGTCAAATATGTTGTTAAGATTTTGTAAAGCCTGATTCAGGCTTGACACTAAGCTTTTTTCCAAGTAGCTCTTTCGCTTCTCGATTTTGTGTTTTGATTTTAGTTTTGCTGCAGTCTTCACTGTGTGTGCACGTGTGGCAGGGATGGAAGTTAACTTTTTTGTCCACCTGCCACTGTGGCTGGTAAATGCTAAAATCTACCAGCCACTCAACATTTTTACTAGCTACTTTTATATTTAAGCATCGATGTGTACAGTACAATGCTGAGAACTAATTTTCTTGTAAAAAATATGCACATAGTATTTCCCAATCAGTATGTGTTACCAGAGTTGATTATTCAGTAATTATGTGATACCAGTGAATGATTACAGGGGTGACACTGTCCAAGGGTCATCTACTAAGCCGAGAAATGAAGTCTGAATAGACAAAGCGGTTCAAAATGAAGGTTAGATGGTTAGAAATCCATATCAGTATTTCCCTGCAACTTATTTCATACGTTAAACTGCACTGGACCCACACAAAGGAAGTGGAAATTCCATCATTAGGTGATTAGAAGGTAGTAATAGCAATATCTACTTGCAACTATAGAATTTACTGTACTTAATTATTCCCTATGTTCAACCGTTACTATGTAACGCCACATTTTAATTTACTTCCGTTCTTGTAAACTCCGACAAAAGAGTCGCCAGCTCAGCTGACTGGAGCGCGGAGTAATAATTAGTAGCAGTGAAGAGTTCAAGTGAGGGCCTGCTAGCAGAATGGCCAAGACGGTCATTTCGACTGTTTTCAAATATGTGCAATAACTTTGTATTTTAATTTAGAATAGTTTTTATATAAATTACACAAAAGTCAAAGACAATATGATATGTTTTACCTATTTCGGCCATAAACGGTCATATTGACCGCACATCATTTAGTGGGGTTTCTTTGTTGCATTGTTGGTGCTTCTTTGCGAATGTACTTGTATGTTAATTATTATATAGTTGTATTATATTGCCTTGTTGGCACCATGGGCAAACAAAAACGGGAGATCCCTCTCCGTGAAACAGCAAGCGGAGCTGTTCGGTGCTGAAGTGATGCGACTCTGACTGTGTACCAGGGAAAGCCGAGGAAGAATGTCTGTATCCTGAGCACCGTGCACACAGGTGTGGACACCTTTAGTGGGGCAAAGGCAAAGCCAGAGTCTGTGACGTACAACAACACCGAGTACGGCGTGGACATCCCAGACCAGATGCGAGGGCGTACTCCGTCAAAGGTGGTACGGAAGATGGCCAGTGGCGGTCTTCTATATCATCCTCAACCTGGCTGGGATCAATGCCCGCATCTTATTCAGGGAGCAGCAGCAGCAGGAGAGCCCGGAGGAAAGTCCTGCAGCAGCTGGCAGAGGAGCTGAGGGCAGAATACATGGAGGGGAAAGCGGCCGCGGCAGTCGGCGCAATGTGGGTAGCAGCGGAAGCAACCACTGCAGCAGCAGACACGGACACAGAGACAGTGCCGGTCCGAAAGAGCTGCAAACGGAACCAAACGTCGGACACTTGAAATGCCACAAGCCCGTGTGTGGTAACTGTGCGAGGAGAGCGGAGGTAATCTGTGGAGACTGTGACCAGTGATTGGAATTAACCCGCCACAGTGGCTGGTAAACTGAATTCACCCACATGTGGCGGGTGCTAATTTCCATCCCTGGCGTGTGGTCACGTGTCTGTTATGGAAGCACTGCATTGGTTGGATCTGATCATGTAGCTACAATGCTGCTCTTGCATTGGAAGACACGATTCAGGTTGCCCAAAAAAACAAAAACAAAACTGGACAGAGCTCATGTAAACAGCAAAACTGTGCATGTACTACAGTTTCTCTCGGAGTCGCACTGATGCGAGTGAATGTAATTTTCTATTTGCACATATAGCCCTTTGGAATATTTTAAGCCAGATCTTAATTGGGGGGTTTAATTTGAATAGAACTTTATGTGTACTGAAATATGCTTTATCTGCATAGCTTTAACAAAATTACATGAAGTAGTGATAATTAGGCCAAGGTAAGTGTATTCCACTGTGTGACTCAGTGTTGTCTCTCCCAAAATAAACTGATACTTTCTAGATTGTGATCTTGCTTTCTTTTGAAATATTATAGTTTTAGTTTTATCTAGGTTTACTCTGAATGCCCAATTTACACAATAATCATGGAGTATGTCCAGATATTCTTGCATTCCTTGCTCTGTTTGTGATAACAGTAGGAGGTCGTCTGCATAAAACAGACACTTGACTTCTTTCCCCTCCAAGTCAAGTCCTAGGGCTGGGGAGTTTTCAAGTAGTTTTGCTAATTGGTCAATATATATATTGAAAAGTGTTTGGGACATATTACAACCTTGATGGACCCCGAAACACTGTTTGAAGAAATCCAAAATGTCCAATTTTTATAGCACACTCATTTTCTGAGTATTTCCTTTAATTAGATCATAAACTTTGTCTTCAATACCATCTCTGAGTAACTGATAGAAAAGACCATTGTGCCAAATTGAATCAAAAGCTTTACTGAAATCAACAAAGCAAGCATATATTTTCCCTTTATTTTTTGATGTACATGTTTTTGGATTAGAGTATGGAGAGTAAATATGTAATCTGTTGTTCTATGTTTGGGTATAAAGCCAATTTGTGATTTACTTAATACATTACTATCAGTGAGGTAGGACAGTATTCTTGAATTTAGTATGCTACAAAACAGTTTCCCTAAATTAGAGTTTACAGAAATGCCTCTATAATTATTAAGATTTAGATTGTCTCCACTTTTAAACATAGGAGGAATCAATCCTTTTTTCCAAATTCTAGGGTAAATTCCACTTTTTAACACTTTGAATAATAATAATAATAATAATAATAATAATAATAATAATAATAATACTAATAATAATAATTATTATTATTATTATTATTATTGTTATTATTATTATTATTATTATTATTATTGTTATTATTATTATTATAATAGCTCCTCAATTGTAATTGGACCATCCAAAGCATTTTGGTTGTCTTTTATTGCATTTTCTAATGATTTTATTTAGTCAATAATGGAAATCTGTATGTTTAAACCATTGTTTTCTGGATTTAGATATAAATTTGAGAAATAGTTTTTCCAAACATTGCCATCTTTAATTTTAATGCTATATTTATTTTTGGTTGAATTAGATTTTTTCCACAGTTTCTTGTTTGACAGGTTTCTGAGAAGGGAGCATTCACTGTCAAACCATTGCTCTTTTGCTTGCTTTTTGTTTGATTTGGCATTTGATCTTATCATTTTAGACTCTTTTGCCAGTTTCTAAATATCTTATTTAAATTTTTAGTGGCTAAATTTATGCTATCTTTGTTTAGCAGGTATTGGTTGCATAGAAAAGTATCTAGCATGGTTTTTATATTAGTGTTGTTAAATGAATTGGTGTAATCAGTGAGACTTTGCTCTGTCCACTTGTAATGATTTGGGAGAGGTAAAAGGTTGTCATCGGGGGCATGTTTCTGGGTATGGGTCTCTGCTTTTTTCAGATAGAGTGTGATCTGATTGTGGTCTGGTATGGGATGTTGTGGTAAAACGGCAAATGCATTTATACTTTCTGGGCAGATATCTGCGATACTATCATAGCTATGTCTGTATGTTGTAACAAAGGGTTGGTATAGAGGGGATACATCAGCATGATTATTGCCTGTATCAATAAAATGAAAGCTCCAGGAGCAACTGACAAACTGTTCTGAGGACAGTCTCCAGTCTGCACGTGTCCAGACTTTTTACTGTGACGACCAAGCGCCATCGTAATATCATTAACATTAAACTCGCTTCAAACTCCATTGCATAGCGGACCAAAGCGGAGCTAACTAGTTAGCTGATTTCCAGCTGACTTACCATATTCGTAGGCAGCTATGAATACTATTAAACCGTGGCGACGCTTTTCAGTGGCTCAGGTGCAGTTGCTGGGTCCGGCATGGCTGGGACTGATCCTTTTACGAGGGTCAGTGTCGAGGCAAAGCCTGCTTTGTACTGACCCTCGTTACTGAAGCAGTCCAATGTGAAGCAATTAGCACACACACACAAGCTAATGCGAACCGTAGCCGGCATGTTGTCTTTTGTCTTAAAATATGAAAAGCAACCACTGTCTCTTCTGTTGTTCTGTAGCTGGGACAGAATATAGGCAATTATGTTGATTTTTACAACCAACAACAGAGCTATTTGCATGTCTAGCTTTGAGTGACGACATTGTGAAACACTGCTGTCCCACTGCTGGACACACCGAACTTCACTTCGGGGATGAACGCCCCCCTCTCAGATATCTCCTATCAGAGGAGGCCGGCCTACGATAACAATTCCTTTCGTTACGTAACGAAAGGAGCAGATTCTGAACAGCCTGTAGGAGCACAGTGTTACCACTGGGTGGGCTGCAGAGACCATGCAGGAATCGCTTGTTTTCCTCATTCTGGGAGTTGGCAGGCTCAGGGAGGACCAGCTTATATATGTAGAGACAAGAGAAAACGTGTTTTTTATGATTTGGGACCTTTAATTGATTTTGCTCTAAAGGAACCTTTGTTCTAGAAGCAACAGCAGCGTAGGAGTCTCTTTGTGTGGGTGTATGCAGCTGTGGTCTACGGAGCCACTGCTGGCTTTGGTGTAGCTGTTGAAAGTGGTGGGGGTGCGCTGGTCACTGTGGTTCCTCTGGTTTGGGGGAGGGGACCTTTGATGCACCTAGGAAAGGTGAGGGAGAGGCTGCGGTTCTCCTTGGTGTTCCTGGTGGATGTTAGGGTACCTCTGCTGCTCCTGGAGAGGATGAAAGTCTCTCTGGTGCTGCTTATGAGTGTGAAGATATCTCTGCTTTTCCTTGGGAGGCCTCTCTCTCTGGTGCTCCTGGTGTTGATGGAGGTCTCTCAGGTGCTGCTTGTGACTTTGAGGGCGCCCGTGGTGCTGTTGGTGGTTCTGGTCTGTTGGTCGTAGCATTCTCTGTTCAGAGCTGTCTGTGTTTCCCATTGGAGTCACAGAGGAAGAGTATTTCTTTGTGTGTAGGCTTGCTGGGTCTGTTGTTAGGCTTGTGTTCAGCAGAGAGGTCTGGGGACTTTGGAGGGGTACGTGGGCTGGGAGAATGAGGGGTAGGGCATATTGAGGAGGCTGGGGGCTTGGGAGCTTTGGGAGGATTGATTTCAGATGGAGGGGACATGGCATCTGAATAGCAGTATGTAGGAGGAGCAGTAGCGGTCATGGGTTGGTGGTGAACCTTTTCTTCTAGTGCTGGTCTGGTTCTGCTCTGCTTGATGTTGGTGATTTCCTCTCTTGTTGTCCGAAGCATCATTCTCAGTGATTGGTTATCCTCCTCCAGCTCTCTGATGGCCTGTTGTAGTTCCCTGATTTGGTCTCATTGCTGAAGAATCAGAGCATGGGTCTCATTGTTTGGTTGATAACTGAAGATCTTCTGATACAGTCTGGCCATAGTTTTCTCTCTGAACTCCATGAATTCCCTCTCCAACACTTAGAGTCCTTCTTTGATGTTGTTGGTGAATCTAGGCGTGAACTCAGGAGAGAGTAACTGAAGGGTTGCTGGATATGATGAAGCTCTCTGTCTTGTTTGTGCTGTCTGCCACTGAATATGTTGAGCTTTCCTTTGCTTCCTTTTCAGCCTCCTCTTTCATTTTCTGGAAATTATTTTGAAAATTGTCCAGACAGTTTTCAGATCCTTGGACCATGACTGTAATATTATTGTAGATTTTAATGGTAAACATTGGGCAGGTTTTGTCTTCATCTTCATAAACCATAATCTATCTTCCTTTGCTGATACCATTCTTCTTTATATGCATGAAGGCTTCGGTGAAAGTTGTATGCCATGCTTTTTGGTTGTGTGAAGAAAAGAAGGTTGGACTTTACCTTGCCCCTTTCTGTTATTGTAAAGTCTGCTATAACTGTCTCAGCTGACACCTGTGGGACTTTCACTTTGAAGGTCTTTTTGGCAACAGTTGTGATGTGGCTTGAATACGGTATCTCACAGCCTTGTATCATTGTGGCTGGCTGACTGTATTCTTCTTCGAGGTAAAAAAAATAAAAAATAAAATCTTCTCCTTGGTGCAGCTTTCCTTGTTTTTCTCGGTTATTAACTTCAGTTATCTTCAGTTAGTAGGTTAGCTTACTTCGACTGGTCCTCTCAGACTGATCAGACAGTGTTCTGTGGCAGTTATTGTTGGTTGCTAGCTAACTAGCACTTAGCTGACAGATGAAGTTGTGTCTTTGTCTCTCTCTCTCCCTCTCTCTTTCTCGCTCTCACTCTCTCTCGCTCTCTCTCTGGATGTGTCTGTTCAATTTGGTGGTGTTTTTGCTCCGCACGGTTTGCAGACAATCTAGGTTGTCATATGAGAGGTGTGCCCAGATGTCACATATTCGTATTCATCCTGGACCTAGCTCTCACATTTTTTTTGTTCATGAGGCATACCGTTGCCCTCGGACTGGGTGCACTGCAAACCATTAACGCTAGCATCTTGCTAACGAGCAAATTCAGCTAAAATCGGCAAAAGCTGTGCAACTATGTATCACGTCTACGAAAGTGTGCAAAGTTCTGTAAACTCATCTTTGTTCTCCTTCTGTGTCAATCCTGCTGCCTTTGTTGAGCTTGCCGCGGCTTTTTAAAATGGCTCTGCTACTTCTGCATAGGTCAACCTACCCTCAAAAGACTCGCTCTGATTGGACCTCTTCTCCATCTGTCCCTCCCTAACATTTTCGTCTCATTTTTATTCATTGACTAAAGTATCAGTTATATTTTGTCACAGTCTTCGTCATAATATCTGACTTTTTATTTAGTTTTCATTTAGTTTTCATCTGTGACAAAGGTTTGTGGATGAATATTTTTTGTCATACTCTCCATCAACGAAATTAACACTGGATGGAGCTCACAGAAATCTGGTAGATTTTTTTTTTTTTCAGTTTCTTTGTCTTTTTTTGGGCAAAAAGTAAAAATCCATTTTGACCTTCCCCCCGTGTGTGCATGAAATGGCACGGTCCTACATGAGTGTAATGGTGCTTGCCAGAGTTGTTCTTGCTAGCAGATAGGAGTTGTGCAGTGAGCTCCAAGAGGAGCACCGCAATCATGCTCCCTTAAAGGAAATCTGGTTTTCAAAAAAGGAAAGACAGGAGAGAGAAAAGATAAGGGTGACAGTATGATCTCTATCCTAGGATACCCTCTTGACCCAGTGCAAGTGATGGGAGAGAGCAGGATGATGGATAAGCCATCATCACTGCTGGTGAAAGAGTCCCACCCCCTGCAGGTCACTATCACAGTATTGGGCAGCTTCTTCAGTGATAGACTGATATACCCCAAGTGTGTGAAGGAGAGGTATCACAGGTCCTTCCTTCTTGCTGCTGTCAGACTTTACAGCCAGCACTGCTTCCAGTAGACCTCACTGTGCACTACAAACTCTATACATGGCTCATATCTGGTTTGCACTACTTTTTTAATACCCATATTTATTATTTGTAAATAAAAATACACTGCCACACTGTTTATAATTACATGTTCATATTGTACAGCATTATGTATCTACAAATCTATTCTATTTCTTACCTTTTTATTATATTGTTTATTTTCTACAATTACAGTTTAATGTAATATTACTGTCATTTGGCTGCTGTGGCAAAAAAATGTCCCCGTTTGCAGAACAATAAAGGAATTCTGATTCTGATGTAGTCTGTGAGTGGCTGAAATTAACCTGTTAGCTTAATGTTTACAGTGAAGTAAGCTACATTGCATTCACATTTCTAACCTACTTTTAAACAGTGCAGGTTGGCATTTAGCAAGCCAATTATACTAAATCATTTGTCCCTTCCCCTCTTACCAGACTCAACAACAGTTTTGTCCGCAGCCCTGTGTCCCCATACCCCTCCCCAACCCAGTGAATCATCTCAAGAAGGTGAGCAACAGTGTGTTGACTAACTTGCTTTTAGCATCTTTGCTGGAGCCTGTCAGAATTTATTTAGTTATTTGTTTATATTTATTTTCTTTACTATTACGAACAAATAAAATTGAATCTTTTTCAGTCAAGCACTATAATTATTTTTTGACATAATGATAATTATATGAAACAAAAACAGTCTATACTCCATGCTGGATGTTTGACAATTTCAAGTATTGAGTGACTCTAAAAACAGTACCTTCAAGTTGGATGCTTTGCTTTGGATGCTATTGACCTCCAGTGGGCTCACCACTCACAGGAGGGTTCAGAGGGGGCCGGTGCAGTGTGATTTGGGTAGCAGTCGTGGGCGGGGGCCCCGGCGACCCAATCCCCAGACGGTGACTCTAGCCATGGGGACATGGAATGTCACCTCACTGGAGGGGAAAGAGCCTGAGCCGGTGCAGGAGGTTGAGTGATACTGGCTAGAGATAGTCGGGCTCGCCTCCACGCTCAATCTGGGCTCTGGAACCCAACTCCTTGTGGGAGGCTGGACTCTCTTCTACTCTGTAGTTGCCTGCGGTGAGAGGTGGCGAGCTGGTGTGGGCTAGCTTATAGCTCCTCAGCTCAGCCGCCATGTGTTGGAGTTTACCCCATTGAACGAGAGGGTCGTTTCCCTGCACCTTCGGGTCAGGGATAGGTCTCTCACTGTTGTTTCGGCTTATGGGCCGAACAGCAGTCCAGAGTACCTGGCCTTCTTGGAGTCCCTGGGAGGGGTACTGGAGAGTGCTCCAACCGGGGACTCCGTCGTTCTACTGGGGGACTTCAACGCTCACGTGGGCAGCAACAGTGTTACCTGGAGGGGTGTGATTGGGAGGAATGGCCTCCCCGATCTGAACCCGGGTGGTGTTTTGTTATTGTGCTAGTCACAGTTTGTCCATAACAAACACCATGTTCAAGCATAAGGGTGTCCATATATGCACGTGGAACCAGGACGCCCTAGGCCAGAGGTCAATGGTCGAATTTGAGGTCATATATGCCGTATGTCTTGGACACTTGGGTGAAGAGAGGGGCTGAGCTGTCAACTGATCACCACCTGGTGGTGAATAGGATCCGCTGGCAGGGGAGGAAACTGGACAGACCTGGCAGACCCAAACGTATTGTGAAGGTCTGCTGGGAACATCTGGTGGAACCCTCTGTCGGGGAGGTCTTTTCCCTTTGACCAGATCCCGAGGGAGGCTTGGGACATTGAGTCCAAATGGACCATGTTCTCAACTTCCTTTGTTGACACGGTTGTCCGGAGCTGTGGCCGTAAGGTCTCCAGTGTCTGTTGTGGCGGCAATCCCCGAACCCAGCGGTGGACTCTGGAAGTAAGGGATGCTCCTATCGAGCCTGATTGGCCCGGGGACTCCTGAGGCTCCTGGCAGGCGAAGCGTGGGGCAGCACGGGCAGTCGTGGAAGCAAAAACTCGGGTCTGGGAAAAGATTGGGGAGGCCATGGAGGAGGACTGCCGGTCAGCCTCGAAGAAATTCTGGCAAACCATCCGGCACCTCAGGAGGGAGAAACAGTCCTCCACCAACACTGTTTACAGTGGAGGTGTGGAGCTGTTGACCTCGATTGGGGACATTGTCAGGCATTGGAAGGAATACTTTGCTTTTCGCAGATGATGTGGTCTTGTTGGCTCCTTCGAGCCAGCATGTCCTGGGGCGGTTTGCAGCCCACTGTTAAGCGGCTGGGTTGATAATCAGCACCTCCAAGTCCGAGGCCATGGTTCTCGACCGGTAAAAGGTGGCTTGCTCCCTCCGGGTTGAGGGAGAGTTACTGCGTTAAGTGGAGGAGTTTAAGTGTCTTGGGGTCGAAAGGCGAAGCTCTCGATTTACCGGTCAATCTACGTTCCTACCCTCACCTATGGTCATGAACTTTGGGTCATGACTGAAACAATAAGATCCCGGATGCAAGCGGCTGAAATGAGTTTCCTCTGCAGGGTGGCAGGGTGCTCCCTTAGAGATAGGGTGAGGAGCTCTGTCACCCGGGAGGAGCTCGGATTAGAGCGGCTGCTCCTCCACATCGAGAGGAGCCAGCTGAGGTGGCTCGGGCATCTGTTTCGGATGCCCCCGGGACGCCTCCCTCTGGAGGTGTTCCTGGCATGTCCGGTCGGGAGGAGACCCAGGACACGCTGGAGTGATTATGTCGCCCAGCTGGCCTGGGAACGCCTTGGGATCCTCCCCGGGAAGAGCTGGAGGAAGTGTCCTGTGAGAGGGAAGTCTGGGTGGCCCTCCGGTCCCAATGGATGGATGGATGGATGGACGGATGCTATTGACATCTAGAGTTATAGACTTTATTAATCCTAAGAGGGGCAATTTGTTTGAGTAGCTTGTATGTATGCAAACTGTATGTAGACTGTTGCATGTATGTCTACACAGTGTTATGGGCCATTCTACGAAAACGTGCCATTTTCCATTTGGAGTATTATTTAATTATTTAAGTATTGTTTTCATTTTGTTTAAGGACTTATTTGGTTTAAGTACACCCTTACCTGTTAGAGAGATATGTTGTGCCAGTTCAGGCTATCTTATATATGTTTTTTATTTTCCTAAAATAATCAACATGCACATGCGTGTTTTGTCAATTGCGTTACCAACACCAAATTGTATTAAATAAGCATTTGACGTATTAATAATAATATAATAGTATTATTAGTGTAATATGATAATATTAATAATGAACATGGCAGGGAGAGGGTTAATAGTAACAGATTTGACAGTAACAGATTTAACAATAACAAGTTTGACGAAATGTGTTTTTGGCAGGCGTTACTAGCCATGTGGTTCACACCATTACACCACATGGTGTGCATTCTAGAGAGGCTAAAATGCTTGTTTATATTTACATTTTAATTTAAAATATTTAACTTTTTAATACATGATATTATGGTAACGCAGGTTGACACACTATGATCGTTCCTTTCAGTCAAACTAAACACAACTCAATGAAAATTCATTAAAAGAGAGGAGCACTGACTTGTCTGTTTGGCAGCTTCCTGATAAAAGGCAGATGATGTCACTTCCTGAAAATTATCTCACATCTGAGATGTTAAGGGGGCGTGTTCATCCAAAGTAACACATTTGGGACAGTACTAAAAAGTTTTTGTTTTTTTCAATATTCCAAAAAGGTCAAAATGAAATACATGCAACATAGGTTA
The DNA here is from genome assembly GCF_904848185.1 of Acanthopagrus latus. Lineage (NCBI taxonomy): Eukaryota > Metazoa > Chordata > Actinopteri > Spariformes > Sparidae > Acanthopagrus > Acanthopagrus latus. The sequence continues at coordinate 32,551,500 of NC_051039.1, read as the reverse complement.
ACTAACAATTGAGGCTTTTCATAAATTAAAGGTTTTTTTCAGATAATTTGGTTTTATCCTCTTTAAAAGCCTGTTATAGAAAAACGTTACTGAGGGACGAGCCATTTTTGCCATGTTTAAAAGATATACAATACAAAAATCTTTGAAAATAAAAAAAATTCAACGTATGAATTTTTAAAATGAAGATTGTTTGTTTACCATGTCATACTACATTTTACTACTACAAATATTTTGATGTTAATACAGCTATATAACTAATAGCTAATATCTATAGCTATTAATGGGGTAGATTTTGTGTTAGGGACACAAAATGGCAGGTTTTCATAGAATGACCTCTATAGTTGCACAGGTCACTGGCAGTAAACATACTGTAAGTATTGAACTACACGAGACAAGACAGTTGCAAAGGCAGAGTTATGTAAAGCTTTGAATGGATTGATTGGGTCCTAGAAAAGTGGTTTCAACAGTTGCTCAGGGTTTGCATGGTGATGGGGCCCAGTGTGATTATTTTTCATGGGGCCCAAAATCCCTGGTGGTGTCCCTGATTGGTAATGACACTGACAGTAAAATTGGCAGTGATATTGAAGGTAGTAAAAATAAAGTAATATTGCTCCTGATAATAGACATGCGTTGAATATAATTAACAATAACAAACAGTATTGCACGTATTGAAATTGCTCATATTTGTATTTAATTTTTCTTTGTCCAAATGAATTGCATTTTCGCAAGGCTAGACATGCTTAAAAACTCATGAAACTTTTCACAGGTGACACAGAAAATTAAATCTTCCTTTTATGTCCTCAGAGTGTTTTATTTTTGACTCAGACTTTTTGACTTCACATGGTTGGTCACCCTAGAGTTGAATGACGTTTTGTTTGATATGTTTCAGGCATCTGATGGGCCATTTGTTGTGAATCACATGGAAAATCACCCCACATTTCCCACAAATACCCCCCATGCTGAAGCATTTTTCTCCAGCTCTCCTGGTAATGTCCTCACAAAGCGGGCAGGTTGCTGGGAGGACAAGGATAGCTTTCTTGATGTAAGCATTTACTAAATCAGTATACAGACTAAGTGAAATCTTGTGGTAGATGTTGGTCAATAGATTCAGTGTAGCTCAAGTTTAGACAACTTTGCCAATAGGTTGAGCCAAACTTAAGATTTATTTGAAAATGTGTTGTGGTCATTTACTTCTCCTGAAACAATATAGATTAGATAATGGGAAATATGTCTGTTCCAAAAGTGTCTGTTGAAGTGTCTGTTCCAAAAAGTGAGCTAAGAGTGACATTAGAGTCCAACACGTTATTTAAATATACTTACCAAATCAGTTGGGGTTAAAAACGGTTCTAGGAAGATGAATCTAAATTCATGCAACTAGACTAATTCAACACAGGTTCAAAAATAGTCAAGATAATTGCATGTGGTTGCTATTCATAAACAGTCCATGAAGTTGAACATAGATTAAATAAATCAAACCACAGAAAAAAGTTGTGTTAAAGAGAGTGCAGCAATGTTCACAGCCGTGGAGCAGCCCTTACATTTGGAAACCTACAAGAATTTAGCATCCAGTCAAAAAAATGGAAAAATGGCTGCCAAAAATAAGATGTGGGATAGAGGCTAACAAGAAATTACTGACTGATTGAATGCCTAAATAGGAACTATGACTATAAATTTGAGGTGGCTTGGTAGCTCAATCAGTAGAGTGTGTGCGCCCATTGTATTGAGGCCGAGTCCTGGGCAGGGGCACAGGTTTTAGTCTGACCTGCGGTCACTTTGCTAGGGAAAAAAGAATGTGAGGGCAGGTGATAGTTAAACATTATTCAGAATGGTAGATATGCCTATAGGCTATAGAAGTACTCTACAACTGTATTTGTCTATTGCAGTATAAGATGATATAAGAATGAATTACCATATTACTAAAAGGGTTATTTTTCTATTTCATCATTTCTATCTACCACACAGGTCAAGGTCCTTCTTTATAGACTTTTACTTAATTCATTTAAAAAACTTACACCCACTAAACACATCTTAAAGTTCTATTTCTTACATCATTTTAAATGTATTAATCTCAGCATTAACCAGTACATTTTTAAACATATTTTCCTGTGAGAAAAATAGTGGCATATGGATTCTGTAAGAAGTCTTTATCATCTTTTGCAGTTGTACTGTTAACTATTTCTGTGGCTATTATTATTCCGTTGGAGTCATTTAGATTGAGACCTATTTATGAAGCCTAAGCCTATGATTTTAGGGTCTATATCTTTATCAGGAACGTAAGTGGCATTTTGGCAACAGCCCGGTCGGAATTTATTACACTTTGCCAGTTCTGGAAAGACTTTGACAGTGGAAGCTGCTACAACTATGGGAGAGTGTATATTTAACAACTGATGGCTTGAACAACCAGAGTTCGGTTGGTTAAAAGCCGAATCTCTTAACAGATTTGAAGTGCCGTGTACGCTCTGCAAGAGGACCCTCAACTTTGGCACAAAGTGTTGGTGTCACACACAAAATCGGAAAAAACACCAGTTAGCTTCTAAAAGTCTCTTTTGTACATCCTTGTCACCAGTTCCCGGTCCGACTTCATCCAGTTCTGCTCAACCCAAACTCTGCGCTGCCTCTGCCATCTCGTAGTCAAGTGTCCTTCAAACCATCTTCGGCTCAACTCCGACGTTGAAAGCGGAGGTGCTTTGGATTTTTAACAGCATTGCTAAACATTTTGGCAACAATTTTGGATGAAAAAATGTGTACCCCTCTCCTCCAGTTTGATGTGAGGGGAGGTATGTGACAGCCCCTCCTATCCTCCCTTTCCAGCAACCTCTGGTTTTCCACTTCTGAATAAACTGAGTTGAACTTCTCACACACGCACACCAGGGTTATTATTGTTAACTAAATGAAATTCCCAGATAAAAATTTAACTAAAATTACTTAATCACTTGTTAAACTAATAAAAACTAAACCAAAATAAAAAAAACTAACTGAAAAACTAAATTAAAATACAAACTAATGAAATATAATAATGAAAATGTAATGAAAACTAATTAAACTATAATAACCCTGACACACACTCACTCACTCCATTCTTCATTCTTGTTTGAGTTGCTCTGTGAATGGCAATACATTTTGTTATTTTTCAAAGTAATTCTGGGACAGCGTTTTTCCTTACTTTTTCATACTTCATGTCGGTCTTAAATTTAGTTCAAAATTGTCTTAAAAAGGTCTTAAAAAGTCCTAAGTTTGACTTGTTCAAACCTGTAGAAACCCTGATTATGGTCTTTTAATAAAGCCACAAGTTCATTACATACTAAGTGAATAACTGTGCCTTAAGTGTGACAGGAAGAAGCACAATCACAACACAAAGCCTTTAAAATAAAAGGAAATGTAGGTAATTCTATTTAACGAAAAAAAAAAAATAGCTTCAGGAGTAAAATGGTGTAGTTCGTGGTCATCTTGCAAGCCAGATAGAACCATCATGCAGGCCTGAACCAGCCAGCAGGCCAAACAATGTTCATGTCTGATCTACTTTTATCAATAGAGAACCTTTATGACTTGTAGAGATGTGCTTTAAGTTCTGTGCTGAAACACTTGAAGGTGTAAAGATCCCAGGATCATTGGATCCACTCCAACCAATATTCCAGGGCAGGTTGAACACATGCCAATTTAAAATGGAATATCATTTTTTCTTTTCTGTCACTCAGTTACCAGAGGTGGACGAAAGGCTCTCAGCACTGGAAGCTCAAATAAAGAGTCTTCCTGGGCTCCACAGGCTCAGCATTCTGGAGAAACGCATTGAGGAGCTTGAGAGACAGAGACACACAGACAAGGTAGACAATACATTCTGTTCTCTACTTCTAGAGGGTAGTCATTTATCTTAATTGGGTGGAAAGATAGTACATTTTAATAAAATATGCAAATGCATCCACCTTTTCCAATTATCACATTCTATTCCAGAATGAAGAGGTCATTACCATATCCAGAGAGAGCTGGGAAAATCTGATGAACAGAGTCCTATTATTGGAAACTAAATTAGAGCTGAGCAATACACAGGTATGAAAAGTGCACATTTACTGAAATATTTTATGTTCATAAATGTAAAATGTTTTTGAGCTTGAAATAGCACTAAACCTGTATTTAGAACAATGCTAGACTTCTATTTTTATATAAAATGATCATTAATGTTGCATCCTATCTGTCTATCCAAGTCAAAAGCCCCAGCCCCATGTTCATCATCTGCCTCCTCATATTCTTCTGATTCTTCAAAGGTGAGACACAGCAGAGAGCCAAGCACTCCCCTGTCACTATGCATAAACAAACATAAACTTTTTCAGCTTTTAAATGATAGTTCATTATTTTGTTGCCTGGCAGTGCATTGAAAGAAGACATTGTTTGAAAAACCCAAATATTTCTGTGCTTTCGTAGATATATTTTGGTATCTAAAGTGCCTACCAATCCACAAACAACAACAAGGTAACCCAGTTAGTATTTTTGTGGAATGCGTGGGTCACAAAACATTGGATTCTAGCCATCCAGATTTTGGCCTCCTTGCACTAAAAAATGGTAAATTTACTTTTTTGTACAGCACTTGTCTACTGACTACTCAAGTAATAGTGCTAGTAAAAGTGCTTTACAACATGGGTCACATTCACCCATCCACACACACATTCATACATTGATGGCAGAGGCTGCCATGAGGGGTGCCGACCTCCTCATTTTTGCACTCATTTGTTCCGCATTCACTCATACACTCAGTGCGTTTACATGCACAGCTTAGTCAGATTACAGCCATAGTTCGACTAAGCCACTCAATCAGACAATTGCAATTATCCGAGTATACATGCTGGTGAGAAAATCGGATTATTGGGCCGGAGCATGTCATACACTAGGTGGCGCTGTACCCATTTTAACTAGTGGTAACAGAAACACCTCCGGCTGACCTCTTTACGTCACCAGCTGTCTCGGCATTCAAGAAAGATGGCGTACAAAAAGCAAGACGAAGCTACACCTTTCGTATGTGGTGTACATGATAATTAAGGCCTCCACACACACCGCCCAGACTTCCAACTGCCTTATCCGACCACTCTCCAACCACTCCCTTGCCTCTTGTCTGACCCGTTCGGGAGAAAAGTTGTATTGAAACACACTGCTTCAACGTGCTGCCTACTCCACAGTAGTGTGTACATTCTGCACTTGCGCGAGATGCAATAAGCAGGTGGCGCTTGTGTTGTGAGTTGTAAAAGAGAGGCTTATGCACGCAACTCTCTTTACTTTCAATCAAAACAAAACTCAACTATTTCAGATAAAAACAGCTGCATACTAAACATGCAGCGAGGCATTACCTAACGAACACAAAGGAATTCGTCCTGAACAGACATAACATCTACTTTCATGCCAGGACTGCAAAACATGTAAACGGGGAATGGGGGAATGGAGTGCGTAGAAAACCAATGCACACACAGTATTCCGCCCCTCCCACAAACCGCGCTGATTTGCTAGCACACCGCCAATCAGAGCGCGAAATCCGATCGCTGGAATGTAGACATGCGGTAGTAATGCGACTATCAATTGAATAATCTGGGTGCTTTAATTCGACTATGAGAAATCCTATCTGGTCCGATTTTAGTCAGACTAAGGTCTATACATGCATCTTAAAGATCCGATCATAGTCGGACTAACCCAGTAATTCAGTTGTCTTAAGTGTCATGTAAACGCACTGACTGATGGAAGAGCCATCAGAAACTATTTTAGGCAAAAATCGTCAAAGAGGTGGAATGTGGGTGGAGCTGAAGTGAATGTAATTAGTTTACAAGCCCATTTTTCCAGAAGCTACAAAACTAGCTAAGCTAACAGCTTATCAAGAGGGGTAACTAGACTTAAACAAGTTAAGGCAATTGAGAAATAAAGAGAACACGCAAAAAAGTGTAGAAGCATCAACAACAGGATGGAAGGGAGAAACTGAAGCAATAACTAAACAAAAACAACAACAAAACAAACAGTCAAAGAGAAAAAAAGGTTGAAGGGCACAACTTTAGGGCTCAATCATCAATCAATATCATCAATATCCCTATGAAATAAACAACAGATCAAAAGTAATGTACCCCATCCTAAAGGAGAACAGGAAAAACACCAAACGTGCAATCCTTGTGACTGACAAACTATATTTTGATGGACAGTTATGTCACAACTTTTGTGACCGGACTAGAAAATAAGGCGTAACTGTAACAGATGTCTTTCATTTGGGTTAATATCTGCTTGTCTGTGTTGAATGAATGCACATGAAGGGTTGATGATGACAACTACTGGCTTTTTTTCTCATGCCCACACCTACATGCATGCACCCCTCATCATCATTACGATGGCAAACAGGCAAAACAGTTCTCTGAGTAAAGTCATATCCCATTCATCTTACAAGAAATAACAACAGAAACTGGAAAATGGCTTAAAACAAGGGAGTAGACAACTTACAAACCACTGCTCGAACCCACAGAAGAAATAAAAGATGAACTTGCTTAACAAATCCACAATATCATCCACAAAAATAGAGTTGCACGCTATATAATTTGAGCATAGTCACCACCATGTATATGTACCCAGTAGTCACATTGCAGGGCCTGCGATGTAGGAGGCAAATGAACTCATCTAATTTTAAGGTTACCTAACACACACTGTGCATGCAGCCCATCAAATACCTTCAAATACTTCACATGTACGCATTCCCTGAATGCAGCTGAATCACCATATAGGCCACGCCCATTTCCACCAAGAAATTGTTTTTGCAAAATAGTGAAATGTGCAAATTCTTTTTTGATCTTGAACCTTTTCAAATAAAATCTTTGGACCCTTACAATACAAAGTTATTAAATTCATTTTGATAATGCAAAGATGGGTTGGTTATGAAGCAGCAATTTCCTGTAGCAGGCATTCGAAACATTGTTGCATATCTTCTGAGACCAAAAGAATAATGTGATGATTTTTTTTTTTTTTTTTCAGAATTTTATCAGTAACAGTTGAATACTTACTTTACTCACTTACTTCTCTCCCTAACAGTACTAATGGGCTTCTGTCACCTCTTTATATAATGTTAATGTTATTAATATAAACTGTATTTTTTCAAACTATATCTAGTCAATAATACCATCCAGCCCTACCACGTGATGAAGTGTTGTGTCAAACCTTTTCTTTGTCCTTGACCGCTTTTTCACCTCCCCCCTGCAGATAATGCACTGCTCAGTCCACTCTCTACAATTAGGCCACCATGGAGGTCGAAGTTGATGTTGAATATTCCCGTTTTGGAATTGTCCAATTGTCAAATGTACTTGTAACTGTAAATGCCTTAATGTATTGCATATGACTGACTCACTAATAGGCGAAATCACATTAAGGAATTATTGTACATGTTATCGCCAATGTGGTTAATATACCAACCAATCAGCTTGATTTCATCTGTTTTACAAAATAATGTTTCACTATAGCACACACTGTATCGTTTGTTTGAACATTGCAAAAAAATATGTAGGAGGAACTAGCTAGTCATCTACACGCATGTCTAATGCTTTCAGGCCATTTCATGATGTGGCAGTAAGCAAAGTTGTTTGAGAGTTCTGAAAATATTTTCTTGTCTCCTGTTTCTTTTCCAGGAAGACCTCATGGACAGGGTAGAGAGAATCACTAACATGTAAGTTTGAAATTAAATTTGTTCAATATTAAGCAATGGTCTGAGTCTTTCTGAAAATGCTCTTGTCAGCAGACCTCAGGAGTAGCCACATGAGAAAAGAGGGGATCATTGAGACTGTTGGTATTCCCATTCACACAGGAGAAGATGCTTAAAAGCCGCAGCGTTGGTTTGCCAATTCTCCGCCAGTGGTGATTCACACAGAGCAAAGCATCTCCACCTTAAAGACTAACCGCCGTGAATTCACACAGAAAGCCGGCGCTGCGGCTCTTAAAGAAGCGTGACGGTGACATCTGATACAACTGTAAACCACTGATCAAACCATATTCGCAGCTGACTAATTGGCCTACTATCTTCCTTGCATTAGCGAGTGAGTGTGTGATGCTGCACTGTGACAGCAGACCCTCGTGTACAGCCAGCTGAAGTGTGACACAGCCCCGCCCACGCTTATATTTCTTGCATTGTCAAATAAAATGACATGGACTCATTGCTTGTTTATTTCCCATCTCCTCGATTGCCTGTTTTACATGCTGTATGAGATCGACGAAACTTGTGAACATGTGGTACCGCACATTGTAACTTGCAAGTGGAATCAATGGAATGTAATACTGAGATGGTAGTGAATGCCGGGGATTGAAAAACTTCAAATGATGAAGAAAACCCTCTACCACGGAGATGGGCTGGTTATCCAAATCGATTAATTCAGTTACCTTTTCTGTAATGTTCTTGGCCATGTCGCTGTCTCAAGGATATTTCTCTTGAGTAAACTTCTTGTATTCCTTTGAGTGTTTGTTTGTCATATCAAATTTGTAGAATTAAATGCAGCTCTTCTATTTCCCCCTCGTGAAACGGTCATATTGCCGATGTTACATGTCGCCGTTGGACTGCATTCGTTTTCTAATTTAAGATATTTCCACACTGCAGACATTTTATGCACATGTATGCCAGAGTAATGCTACGTGTGCTTCTGCATTCTGCCACAAATTGGCTAGGCATGGGTCAGGTATTGGTAAACATAATGACTGGCCACTGCTGTCAACGATTTTTGTGCCTCTGATTCATGTCTTCATGTCACTACGCAAGTAGTCCATTTATTTGTCACGATGTAAATTCCTTCTCCAGAGCCTGCAATTGTTGCGAAAGGTTGTCTGATGTGTCAGTAGCCCTTTTTACACAGCGTCTCCACATTATTTCCGGAGCGGTGGTTCACCGATTCTCCGCCAATGGTGATTCACACAGAGCGAAGCATCTCCGCTGTACCGCCGTGTAATTCACAAAGAAAGCCTGGACCGCGGCTCCTAAAGAGCCGTGACAGTTAATGTTTCCCAGGTGTCCCCCCGTTAATCTAAACCTGCGGACAGTTTATAATCATATAGATACTGTTATAATGTGTTGTGATTAAGATCCTGGCCCACCAAACGTTGTGTTTTTCGCGCTAAATTACATAATTACATAATCACCATCAGTGAACAGGACGCTGTCTGACTCCCTCATTTGCGGGGACGGAGGCTGTTTTCTGAGGGAGAGTTCCCTGAAGTCTTGGTCCGGAGGGCTGACGGTCGTAGTTAAAAGTTTTTTGATGGTGACAGATACTGTTTTTTTCGGGCAGAAATGTGACAAAGAGTCGGCAGGACAAGCAGGAGGACAGACAGGAGGACGGACACTTCTCCACATAGAGCTGTGGAATTTTTTTCCTCATATGAGTTGCCAACGACAGTTACAGTTACTACGTTACTTTTGTTTGGTCCTTTAACGTTGCTTTGTGGGACATTTCTCTGTATTTAGTTGAGTGAAGGACCTGTGCAGTTATCTGACTAGTCAGACCGACACGCCCTCGCTCCGTGCCTCCACCTTATCTGTTCACACTGGTGCGGTTCACCAACAATGCAGCCCCGATACTACCTCCAGAGGCAGATAAGCGCGGGAGTGAAATTTTCCCCCTCTCCACGTCTGAAACTTTCACAGAGAGGAGGGTGCTGAGAATTGGTGCAGGATCCCTGCATGCGAGCAGCAGTGTGAATGGGGCTACTGTTTCCCCTATATGCATTCTGCTGCTGGATTTTCAGCGCCGCCGTGAAAAAAAAAGACATGATTTTTATAACTTAGGCGAATGGCAAATTGAAGTTGCACACAGTGAAAGCACTACATCCTAAGTTATCTTGAAATCGATATTGTTGTCATTACTGCTATTTGTATAATTTCTACAAGTCACCGTTTAAGTTGAGTGACTGAAATCCTCGTCATGCGATTCAAAGGCTGCAACAGGCGACTCATTGAACCGGGGTGAAGTTAGTTTTAGGTTGGATATTCGGCAGATATTTACTCTGGTCCAGCCACGACTTTACTGAGGTTTGTCCAGTGTTAGCAGTAGGAGGACGGTTAGCTCACCTCCCAGAGCCTTGCGCTGAATCGCTGACTGATTTAGGGACCGTCACTAAATTACTTGGCACAAATATACAAAATAATTGCAATGTTTCAATATCTTCGATGTCATGTGGCCCAGGGACTCCAAACTAGCAGCAGATTGTATTAGTAAACTGGATGACTGGAAACTGGAAAAAAATGTGCAGCTGATTTGACCAAGCAAACATGAACCATGGCTGGCTTGACCACAGTACAGAACTGGACATGGTGGTGATTTCCCTGCTGTTTCTGAAAATATGTACCACAGTCTATGCTACCATCACAGCCTTCACACTCTCCTCGTCTCTTCTCTTGCTCCAGCGTCTAATATGCACACCATTGCCCCCCAACATAGATGCGTAGCAAAGTCGGTCAGACTGGGGGCTGAAGAAGAACAGAGGCCACTGACATCCTGCACCGCTTGGGATTGCGAATTTAAATTGAATTTTGGAACATTTTTTGCGGGGGGCGGACTTGAAAACAAAAAAGCAGTTTTCTTTGTAGTCATTTGACAAAATGAGCAGGCTTGAAGAAGAAAATGAAAATGCAATTTGGATGATTTATTACTCATTTTATTTGTGAGCCACATAATGCAGCGATGACCTTAAAATGAAAAAGCATTTCTGCTAATGCATTTTAATTTTCAAATTTGACATTTCAAATTGAATTTTGGTACCTATTTGCTGGGGCATCTTTTGAAAACTGAATCTTAAATGTCATTTTCTTCATTTTAATTAATTACAAAATGAGCAGTCTTGAAGAAGAAAATGAAAATGTGATTTGGATGATTTATTACTCATTTTATTTATGAGTCAAAAAATGCAGCTATATTCTGAAAAAGGAAAAAGCATTTCTGTTACTCCATTTTAATTTGAATTATGGAACAGATATGCTTCCATAGTCTCCGGTTTCAAACAACCACAGTTTCAGTGTTACAAAAGTGCGGTTGCATGTGGACAGAACAGTAAAACCGGGAACATAACTTCACGGTTGCAAAATTAACCAGGCTGGTGTGTGTTAGGGTTCCTTAGCTGAAGCCGACAGCGGGCCAAAAAAATGTAAAGAGAGACATAGAGGAGCCGTATATTTTTCTGCTTTTTTGTCCTTTGCCAATCACACCTATGCAATTTACAATAGGACTTATAAATTGCCAGAACAGTAAATTATAAGTATAATATAATATATAAACATCCCTTGCCATTCTCACTGCGATTTCCACATTACTTCACATCTTGAATATTTATTAGATATATATACATGTTAAATGCTTCATATTTGAGAGGCAGAGTTAACAGGCTCATTGTTTTAATTTCTTCAGTCTAACATTTTACTGCCTTTATGAATTTTATTTAATTTAAGAAGTGAGAGAGCAGTCAGGCCACTCATTTTTGTCGCGATGAACCATGCCACTTGTTTTCAGTCAGGATGCTTTCTATTGCTCTTCTGTAAAAGTTGAAAAGAATTTAGCTGCATAATTGAGCCTTCTTAATTTTCCTTAGGAAGCCTTTTGTATGAGGACCATGGTTCTGTGAAAAACCTTTCCCCTGCTCAACTCCACTGATGTAGACAGGGGTGTGTGTATTTCTCTCCTGTTTTCTAAAATCACCAATCAACTCCTTGGTTTTGCTGATGCCTATGCACCACAAAGGTTGTTGATTTCCTCCAAATATAAACTCTCATCCTCGTTTGTAATGTGGCTAATGATGGTTGTGTAATTCACCTACTTAACAATAAAGCTCTCTCAATGTCTTGGAGTGCAGCCATGAGTGTCCAGAGGAAATAGGAAGGGCTGGTCACATAACCCCTGGGTTTTGACTACAAAAGTAGAAAAGGTGCAAGTGGCAGTCAGAAGTCCAGTTGCAGAGTGCTGTACTCAAGCCCAGAGTGTAAAGTTTTTCACTCAACTTGGTGGGATTGTGTTGAATGCTGAGCATTATTTATCATTTTCAAGGTGCGTTAAGACTGATGGGTATGACATCCTCTGTGGCTCTGTTGGTTTTAGACTGTCTCTGCAGATGTGATGCCATCCACAGGACAGTGGAAATCAATTTACGGATAGACAGACCATTTAACTTCAGTTTAGGTAGCCACAGGTTTAAGTGCTCCCCAGATGTTCCTCCTCCTTTCCCTCTGACTTAGTGGGCACGGTCTCAGCCCGATGGTTTAGGGTTCTGATGACTCCCAGCTTTTGCTAGAGTTGGTGATGAGAGATGAACAGCAAGTACTGATCTGTGTGTGTAGGTTTTCTGTACACCTCAATGTTGAGGCTTCTGTCTTCTTTAATGTGTACTGCACAGTCCACAAAGTCAAGGGGAAGGAGAAGGAAGAGAAGCACATCATGGGAGAACTTAAAACCTATGGCTACCCAAACTGGACCTTTGTCAAAACCTCTAAAAGATCCAGAGAAGACAGAGAGAAGGAGATGGAAAAAACATATGGTTTGAAAGAAGTGTAAAAGAATCTTTCAGTGTCAAAGTGGACAACCCTCTAAGAAAAGAGGTGGTGGCCTATGACACTACTCATCACCCACATACAATGCTGTACTGAGTATTCTCCCCAGACACTGAACAACCATTCACACTTGGGCTCACCTAGCCCTAGCAACCCACATGAAGGCCTCTACAAGGACACTTTCTTCTGACAGCTTTTGATTTAGCACTGGATATACCAACAAGCTCTCTTGTGTTTCAAATGCTTACTGCACATATAAGTTTTAAATGAAATACAGAAAAATTCTCCTGATTGGTTGAGCTACTATATTTAATATAATTTGTAGATTTGCACAATTAATTTGTGTGTGTGTGTGTGTGTGTGTGTGTGTGTGTGTGTGTGTGTGTGTGTGTGTGTGTGTGTGTGTGTGTGTGTGATCTGTAGGCTGCGGAGCACCTCCTGTCTGCTGAAGAACACTGAATCCTCTACGACACCGTGCAAATAAATTACAAAAAAATAAGTTATTTCGGTTTATTGTAATATCACACAACAATTCAGGTGCACTGTTATGTATTTGTGGTATTGTTAATGTTGTTTACTTTTATTACAATTATTTACCTTAATTTGTTCATTACAAAGCTAGCTATGAGTAACAATCTGTGTTCATTCATAAAATTTAGCCTCAACCTTAACCTTGGGATCATTTGCCCCAAACTGATACAGTCCTAAACTATATTAGAAACATACTGAGTAAAAAAAAACTGGCAACAAGGTGTGTGTCTGTGTCTTTGTTTTGTACTGTGTTTGGTACACATATGAACTTTGATTGCTTTTCCATGGAGTCAGAATCATACATTTTTATCCTTGAGCTGCGGAACGCTACTGCACTCGGTAATCGTTGCGTTGGGACTTCCCTACCCCAGGAAGCTGTTGCAGGACCACTGCAGGCTCCAGCAGCTGTCTGCAGATTTAGAATTAAGGCTAACAGAATCGCTCATTAATCCAAAACACCAGCATCTGTATCTCTGCTCCGGTTTGTTAGTCCAATTAAATGCATCAACAGCCAGCATTTGCATAAAAAAATCTCAAATGCATCTACATCATAAATATGTCAGAGAGAACAAGTTCAGTGATGATTTAGCTGAGGTGCATAATTTAAAGCCTTGGTATAATTTAAACAAGTGAGTCATATAAAAATGACTACAATACAATATTCATCAAAATGTAGCTGGCCTTTTCTGTGAAAAAAAAAAAGCCCATGAAACCTGCAAGAACCATATTAGGAAGGTTAACTGCCTTCAACCTCCTTCATGTTCCACTCCACTCCAAACTCAGCCGGCTCACCATCCCAGCCTCCACCTGTCAGTGGATCACAAACTTCCTAACAGACAGGAGGCAGCAGGTGAGGCTGGGGAAAGTCACATCCAGCACCTGGTCCATTAGTACAGTCCATCCCCCAGGGATGTATGCTCTCCCCACTGCTCTTCTCCCTATACACCAATGACTGCACCTTACCTTGAGAGACCCATCTGTCTAACTCCTGAAGTTTGCAGACGACACTAGTTATCGGCCTCATCCGGGATGATGACAAGTCTGCTTACAGACGGGAGGTGGAATAGCTGACCCCATGGTGTGGTCAGAACAATTTGGAGCTGACAAAAGTGACCCAGAGATGCCTTAACAGTGTGTCAGTCATGGCCATAGAGGCTGAACTGGTCTGAGAGTCGGACTTTGATGACCTTATCAAGGAGTTTTCCTCAATTTTTTTTAGGTGGTTATATTTTAATTGAGTTGTGTTTTACGCCATAATACTGCAAGGGATGATTATTGAAACTTGCTGTCTCTCCCATGATATGTATATTGTCTTGTACATGGCAGGTGCAAAACCAAACAGACCTAAAATGACAGTAATTTTGTGTGGTCATGTGTTGTCTGGTGTTGTTATGTGCTTAATGGGAAGAGCGCCACTGTTTGCGCACGTTTGTGTAGGCAGGGGCCTGTGGTGAGAACAACAGAGCTGCATTTGGGCGCCGCTTTGCTCGGTTGGAAGAGCGCGTGCGACCCATGTGCCGAGGCTCTGCAGCGGACCCGGGTTCGACTCCCGGATGGGTCCCTTTGCTGCGTGTCACTCCCCCTCTCTTACCCTATTTCCTATCACACTCTTCAAGCTGTACTATCAATAAAGCCAGCAAAGGCCAAAAAAAATACTTTAAAAAAAGAGCTGCATTTAATACTACACATTTGATACGGTAAATAAAAAACAAACGCTCAAAGAATACAATGAGTTCACTCAAGCAACACAGGCAAAGACACCGAAGCAACAAACACTTGCGGATACTTTCAAAAGTTAAGAGAAAAATAGCCACAAGCAGCAGTCTGCGGACCCAGATTTCTCCAAATTGAGTTTTCAGCTACATGGTAATGGAATTTGTGGTATACTTTCACATAGAGACTTTATTTGAACATTAGAATATAAATTCAAATGTTACCTATTGATGTGTATATCAAAGTCTCAATACGTATTATAATGCTTAACCCTATAAAGCCTGACACATCAAAAAATTGCAGGAAAATTCAAATTATTTGGAACTGAAGTGTTTATAAAACCTTTTAACAAAATCAGTTAAAATTAAAACTCAGCTATACGCCTGATGCTCTGGGTGCGAGGGGGGGTGTAAGCTTTTTCACATTCACTCATGCACACAGCAGCGTCTGCCTGTAATCTGCCCCTAAGGGATGAGCTCCAAGTGTTTGGTCCCCTTCTGAAGATATGAAGATATCAAGTGAGATTTGTGACAATCGGACAAATGGTTAATGATTTTGGGGCCAATATTCGCTAACCCTCGCCCTTTGTGAGGATATTTTGCTTGACGGCGGCCATGTTTTTTGACCAATTGTGCTTGTTCACAAGAGAAATAACTGTCTCAGTCCCCTGATGCCATATACCAAATTTGGTGTTGATAGAGTCAATCTTTCAAAAGTTCTATTCATTTTACTGTTTTTCACATTATGCAAATTAGCAAAAAATCTAGTCAGGCGGACTTTAATGGTCCAGTTGGCTTCTCTGTAGAGCACATCAAGCTTGACTTGTGTGTCAAATTTCAACTCAATCGGACTCACACTATAAGGGGCGTGGCCTTCCCAAAAATGTATTTTCAAGCCTTAATTACAGCGCCACCATCTGGCTGACTGGGCTCATATTTTAATAAAAGTTGATGCACGTCATTTCCAATCATTGGGCCAAGTTTCAAGTTTCTGGCCCATTCCAGCTCACGGGAATTTGAGCTCAAGCAGCAGCCGACAAATAATAATAATAATAATAATAATTATAATAAACCGGCACAATTTCAGAAGGGCTCTACACTTCAGGGTTAGAACCACAATGATACATATAGGCGCAAGCGGCAATCTGTGGGTTCTAACCTCTTTCGCCCCAAACCGGCCACCCTGACCCTCATCCCCTGCAGTCGATGACATCAGCCGCCGTGTTCCTCAAAGATCTGTGCAACACATAGCCATGATAAGCCCCAGATTTCTCCTAATTGGGTTTTCAGCTACATGCTAATGGCATTTGTGTTAAATTTTCACATAGAGACTTTATTTGATCATTAAAATATAAATTCAAATTTTACCTATTGATTTGTATTTCAAAGTTTCAATAGGGATTATTATGTTTAAATAATCACAGTTCCATGATCATGATAATTTGGGAAGAAATGTGGAGATTATTATGCAAATTAGCAAAAAAAATCTGTAATAGCGGCTTTCATGGTGCAAGAGGCTTTTTTGTAGAGGACTATCAGGTGGATGTGCATGAAAAATTTCATGTCAATAGCACTAATGGCTTGGTGGGGTGAGCCTTTCGAAGTTTACACCCTATGTTATAGCGCCCCCATCTGACGGATTGGGATCAAATTTTTGGAGCAGCATTTGGACGTCATTTATACTCAACGTAACAAGTTTCGTGTCTCTGGGTCTTTCCAGTTCGCCATAAATTAATAAAATGCAAACAATGATGGTTAATGACAAAAAGGCTATGCCCACTTTTTCCTATCAACATGGCACTCAAGATATTAGTTAATACTTGCCTCTAGAGAATGCATACCAAATTTGGTGAAGGTTATGAGATATCCTTGATATCAAGGACCCGTATATCGTATACCGTATATAACTAGTGGTACTAGTGGACCTTAAGTCGGATATCAAGGATCTCCGATATCCTTGATGTCTCACTGAATCACTGCTTGAGTTGCATAAATTACAATAAGTTATCCTGCAGTTCATCTTGCTTCACTGTTAGTAAACACATCATTAGACAACCATAAAACACTGCTGATACAAATCTATATGACATGTTTAAAACTCTTCATTCCCTGAGAACACTGGGCTAATGTAAGAACACAACTCACCAACATATAGAGCAAAGCTCTATTCTGTCTGTCTGGTAATGTAGTGTGTCGGGGGATAGGTGGGTGGAGTTTCCCAGCATGCTTAGTAATTAGTGTAATTAGTGTTAATATTCTTGACAAATGATTCTAATAGATTATGGTTATTGTTGTGGTAAAACATTTTTGCACCATAAGATAATTCACTCACATGATTAGTTACTCCCCCACCTGTGTGATTGTAGAAGTAATAAAAAATGTAACAATGTCTGAATGTGAAAGAAAATTATGTCAGGTTAAACATGGATTATTACATTAGATTTGCCTGTGCCAAAGTGTGATCTTGTCTGAAGTTGACTAGAAGAAACATGAGTGGAGCGATAATAAGAAAAATGAATATGTGGCATGATAGTATTTCAAACTTTGAAGTATTGCTGTTTTTCCATTACATCTGTCGGCATGGCTCTACTCGCTTTGATGCAGCACAGCCAGCATTTGAACTGGTCTACCCACTTGATGGTCTGCTAATTCACTTAGAATCATGTTTCAATTACTATAACTTCTTAATAAACGCCCTCTTTTATTTAGTCCTTTAATAGCTTCCATCATGATGCAGCATCACAGGAAACATTGTGTTTTCAGCAGCAGTAACTAAACATGATTCCTGAAGCAGCTGAAAGTGAACAGGATGAGACTACGCCCAATGAACTAAGGTTGAGCCCTTACAGCAGCAGCCTGGGTTTTATAAGCCAGGGCCCTTTGTTGTATGTTTATCTCTCTTTGTTGTATGTCTATCTTCGAAAGGCAAACGCCAAAACAATATAAGTTATTGACAAAATGTACCTTGGATCAGTGGCTGCACTAGATGAAAGGTCAGAGGATGAATATGTGCAGCAAATTTCATAGGAATCCATTCAACAGTTGTCAAGATATTTCAATAAAAAGCAAAAGTGTCAACCTAATGGCAGTTCAAGGGTAAATGCCAAAGAATCACCATGATCCCTGTTCCAAATTCTTTGCGAGTCCATCCAGTTTATGTTGAGACAGTTCAATGGTCAAAGGAACAGTTCACCCTAAAACGAAAATTCCTTATCTACTCACACCCACACCATCAGCAATACAGCAGCAGCAGTAACAGTATTCACCATAGTGTTCCAGGAAATGTTAGGGGTCAACAGGGTCAAAGTCTATGGGACTTATCCTCTGTGGACCATGAATAATAATAATAATAATAATAATGATAATAATAATAATAATGAAAATAAATAATAATACATTTAATTTACATAGCACCTTTCAGGGTACCCAAGGACACCTAACAAAGAGGAACAAACAAAACAAAGAATAAATGGCGCACCTGTCAGTCAGCAGAGAGGGAAAAGCAGCACCGCAGGGAATAGCACTGTCTGATTAAACAAACTTGCATCTGGAGGCTCCATGCACACAGTGGTGAGGGCGAAACAGGAGGCCGAGAGATCCAGTCCCAGGTCCAGGAGCTCCTGCGCTGAGCACCTGAAGACCCCGCCAGGAGTGGCAACAAAAGTGCACATAGTTGCTGAGACATTCCAGCCTGGTGCTGGTCCACCACACGTGAGCATGGATAAAAATTCTGTGCATCTGATGATTTCGAAACACTCTTCTTAATATGAATTGAATCAGTCACCTGAAGTTTTACTGCACATTGTTATGTTTTGTTTCAGATTATATTCCTCATATTATCATTAATGTTTTCAAATGCTCAAAATCATCATCAGATATAATAGTCAGAATCCTCCACTGGGGTTGAACAGCGTCCTTTCTTTAAAATATCATCTCTTCAAATTACTGAAGGGGCATTTCAGCTTGCCTTTCATATACACACAGTAGGACAAGAGCACAGCCCTCACTGCTCCATGACCTAATCAGCTGTGCAGAGAGTTCAACGTAGAAACTGTCAAAAGCTGCACATCTCTGAACTGTCACGGAGTAAACCAATGGGTGTCCATATCGCCAGGTCCTGTAATATACAGTAATTCAGATACCAGGGAAGACAGAGAGAAAACCAGTAAATGTGTCAATCATTTATTGTACACCTATGAGAATATCAATGAGGTTGTTTTAGTGTGAAATCATGGTTGATTTACTAATATCAGGGCCAAGAGGCACATACGGCTCTAAGCAATGTTTTAGATGTAGAAAGTAACTATTCACTCATCAGTTAATTACTCTAACAGGGTATTTTGATGCTGTGGTGTGTTTGATTTGATCCGTGCAAGTCATAAGCAAGTCTCAAGGCTTAACCTTCAAGTCTCAAGCAAGTCCCAAGTTACTGTGATCAAAATCAAGCAAGTCAAGTCAAGTCATGGCTAAGGTCAAACAAGTCACAAGAAGTTCGTATGAATGTATTCTTCATATCTGTAGACACAGTCAACAGAAGAGGGGGGTTAGTCGGTAATATGATGTAATTGCATAGTTGATCGGTTTTAGAACTGTTTTTCAAACCCATGAATACAAGAATAAGATTAGATTAATATCAACCCTGGAACTGTAGCATACTGCACATCCTGACAGCTGAAAATATTACTCTCAGGTATTGTTTCCCCCCATAAAAGGAGGCTGAAAATCACAGGACATGTCTCTTTTGTCTTTGTGTTTTTGTGTTTGTGTTTCTCTTCCTTAAAACACATTCTACATCTCAGGGGCGACGTCTTCACACATACGGGCTCCCTTCTCCTTTCAACTGGGCAGAGCTCCATGAGAAACAGCAGGAGAGGCACAGACACAACACCTGAGGGAGAAGCAGGTCTGTCGCGGACGCACACGGAAAAAACAAGTGCGTCTCACCGAATGTGTGCCGATATGGTGTTGTGTTGGGTTGTGAGCGCGCATAATGCATGCCTACATTTAAAATAATGGCTTTATGTGCACTGAAAACGTTATATCTGAAACACACACGCTTTAACCAAGATGGCGGCCAAAATCACCCAGGTGTGAAATAATCTTTGAATCCAAATGTGATGATTTTCGGAGCTCCCTCCATGTTGCTTCTCCTCCTCTGATCTAGTGATGGGAACGGCAGTTCTTATTACTGTACTGAATCTCTAGAATCCGTTCATTAAAATGATTTGTTCAAATGATTTGTTAATCGAATCGTTCAGTGCTCTCCAACTCCCTGAACTGATAAGCAGCCAAACGATCCGTCATTCAATTCATGATTCAGCCCTGAGGTTCACCTTCACTTACTGAGGGACGGTGCGTTCACGGACTATAGTACACAATCATTCGCAGGAGACGCAGCGCTGCTCTGAGTGGTGTACATGCACTAACATTATTACACGGTGAAAGTGTCCTCTGTTCACAGTTAAACACCTCACATGATGCTACACGGATGTTAGCAACACAGCGCTAATTTTAGCAGTACGGTTACTGAACGTGAATCAACTCCTCTGCCCAGAGTGAGTGAGTGAGTGGGTGACACAGTGCCACTGTCAGCACAGTACGTGAACAAGAATCATGTCCTCAACAACGCGAATCATGAGTGAATCAGTCGTTCGCGAATGACCTGGTGAGGATGTGGATCACACTCACACAGCGCTGTCACTAAATCAGCTTGAACGTGATTTTCAGACCTGCTGAGGACGTAAATCACGTTTGTGCCGTCACTCACGTTTGCAAGCATGATTCACGTCCTCAGCAGGTCTGAGAATCATCATCATCTTCCTCCTGGACAGATCACTGTCTCATGTGGAGAAACCCGGAAGCACTGTGAGGATCATGTTCTTTGATTTTTCCAGTGCCTTCAACACTATACAGCCTGCACTCCTGGGGGACAAGCTGGAGCTGGCAGGGGTGAACCAACACCTCACATCCTGGATCCTGGACTACCTCACTAACTGGACACAGTATGTGAGGACTCGGGACTACGTGTCGGACACATTAATCTGCAGTACAGGGGCCCCACAGGGAACGGTCCTGGCCCCTTTCCTGTTCACCCTGTACACTGCAGACTTCTACCACCAATCCCCTCACTGTCATCTACAGAAGTTCTCAGACGACTCTGCTATGTCGGCCTCATCAGGGACGAGGACGACAGAGCCTACAGAGAACTTATTCAGGACTTTGTGGACTGGTGCCAGCAGAACCACCTCCAACTCAATGCCGGGAAAACCAAAGAGCTGGTGGTGGATTTCCGCAGGCACAAACAACCCTGCATACAGGTGAACATGCTGGGAACAGACATTGAGATGGTGACATCTTACCTGGGAGTTCACCTGAACAATAAACCAGACTGGACTGACCACACTGCAGCTCCATATAAGAAAGGTCAGAGCAGAGTCCATCTGCTGAGGAAGCTCAGGTCCTTTGGAGTGCAGGGGGCACTCCTGACCTCTTTCTATGACTCTCTAGTGGCATCAGCCATTTTCTATGGAAGTAGTCTGCTGGAGCAGACACAAGAAGACTTGATAAACTTATCAAGAAGGCCAGCTCCATCCTGGGATGCCCTCTTGACTCAGTGCAGGTGGTGAGAGAGAGCAGGATGATGGACAAGCCGTCATCGCTGCTGGTGCAGGAGTCCCGCCCCCTGCAGGTCACTATTTCAGCACTGGGCAGCTCCTTCAGCAACAGACTGATACACCCTAAGTGTGTGAAGGAGAGGTATTGCAGGTCCTAAAAATCTGAATTTAAAAAATTGCTGCTCATTTGCTGCACTATATCAAGTAAATATGTATATACGTCAATTCTATTTTCTTTCCCTTTTAATCATATTGTCTATTTTGCTATTGCTCTGTTCTTGTAACATTCTGACACTGCTGCAACAAACAAATTTCCCCGTCAGCAGGACATTAAAGGATTTCTGATTCTGATTATATCAAGCTATCCTCAAATAAATGCCTTTTTTTGTCACATTGTTTCTTAATTTCATAAAGCCCTCCTAGGGACGGGGCAGATTAGCATCTGCTATAAACAATGTGATACTTGGTATTCTCGATAGAAGGCCATCTGATGAACTTCCTCACTTTCAATAAACTGTGATGAATAAATATCCTGTAACATCTTATCCTAAAGAATTATCATCCAAATTGGGCTAAGCCAGACACACATTTTTTTTTGTTCTCAACAAATTTTAGAATTTTATTTGAAGTATCATCTTTAATATTTTGCCTTGATTGCCCTCCTCAAACTATAACATCAAACATCAAATGTAATCTTCATTTTGTCTACATTATTTGAGACAGTGTCCTGCTGTATGAGGTGAATCATCACCCATATTCTCCTTCTCTTTGCTTAGCTCAAGTAAAGCACTGTAGAAACTGGTCTGGATCCATTCTCTCTCATCGGTCAGGTTCAGATATCTGACCAGGAGCTGTTGTTTCTCTGCTGTGTGATTGGCCAGGTCTTGTGACAGGTCTTGCTTCTTTTGTTGTACGACCAACAATCCATGTTTAGTTAAGACAAATACAGTTGTCAGTGGAGGTTCATCATTTAGAATCTGGAGCTAGACTTTATTTATCTTTGCTTAATCATTTGTAAAATGAATCATCAAAAGGTTTAAACTTTTAACTAACTAACTTAATGTCTTTTGCCCACGTTGAAGGTGGGGTGGATGATTCTGGAGAAAGACATCTGGCTGTCTCTTTCCCATGTTGTTTGAATTACCATTACCTCAAATGACCTCACAGGTCCAAAATGGCAGCTTTTTCTGATTGACAATCAGCTCCACTCAGCCAGACTGGATACCACATTGAAAGAAATTCTTTTAAAAAGAGGAACTTTTCCACATGTTTATTAGTGCTGTGATGCATTTGCGTTTTCATGTCCACAGGTTAGTTCAGTATTGTTTCAGTACAAAAAAACATCCCAAGCATTTACAGTGGTGAGTGGGGATGGATATCATTAGGATGTTATCAATACCGATACTGATACCAATACTCCTTATTGTTACCGATACTTATCAATACTCTTATCGACCAGGACCAGATATAAAAATCTGGCGGATGCCGGAGCACGACGCAGCAAGTCAGCTGAATTTAGCACCGAGCAGACAGGAAGTCAAGCACAGAAATAACAATATAACATCCGGTTGAATTTCAAAATAAACACTCCGTGTTGACACCAACACACAAATCTCAAAAAAGAGACAAACACAAGTTCTTCTAATGTCCGTTGTTTGGGAACACCTCCTGTTGTTGTTTTTAAAACACATACCTATAAGTGAGGTCGACAGTGATTATGTGATTATCGCAGCAAACTCCTCGGCCTCGCTACGCAGCTGCCTGGCCTACTGCGCCATGGCAGGCCAACGGTGCAGCCGGTGCGGATGACCGGACGGCAGAGCAAAACCGGATCAGAGCCGTAATGCAGCGGAGAGTATCCAATGGAAATTCGGGGTAAGCAACATCACCAAACACTTGCAGTGTGAATATATAATACAATACTGCTGACGAGTAAAAAGGGGACAAAATGTGGTTTACAAAATAAAAACTCTGCTAAAGTATCTCTTCATTTTCGTTGCCCAAAACGAGACGAGACGAAATGTAATACCGTTATTTCGGAATTATTTTTGCAATATTTCTGTTTCCTGAGTCTCAGTTCAGGTGCTGCATCAGGTCGCACTGCGCAGACGCAGGCGACGTCACTTCCTCAGCCCCCACCTGTGCACCATTATTAAGAAGATGCAGCTGCGGTGGCTTAATGTTAACGATAACTCAAGACACAGGGTGAAGTCTGGCACTAAGAAAGGGACCGATGGTGGTCAGCCGGGGTTCGGTGTTCCCTCCGGTGTCCCCTGTCAGTCTAAACCTGGGGACAGTTTCTAATCATATGGATGCTGTTATAATGTGTAGTGATTGAGATACTGACCCACCAAACATCCTGGAAAGTGACAAAGTTACGTTTTTCGCTCTAAATTGCATAATTACATGATCATCATCAGTAAACTGGACGCTGTCTGACTCACTCGCGAGGACAGAGGCTGATTTCTGGAGGAAAGTTCACCGAAGTCTCGGTCTGGCTGATTTATTTTCATCACCAACACTCGGTGAGATAACGCTTTTTGCCGGTGACAGACGCTGTTTTTAGTGCAGAAATGTGAGGAAGAGTCGGTCGGACGGTCGGGAGGACTGACAGGAGGACGGACGCTTGAACCTAACAGTCGGCCAGCCGTGTGTGTGTGTGTATGTGTGTGAGAAAACAAAACAAGGAATGCATAAAAAATACAAACAAAAAAGAAAATAAATAGGGAAAAGAATACTGAATAATAACCTCTTGGTTACATTCATGTGCAATAATCACTCAAACATATGTTTCACATACAAGTGTCAAGTTCTTATCCTCTCTGCGGTGCTTCCTGTTACTTTACTTTGATGTGTTTGTGCAGATTGATGTCAGTGCATTTTGTTTTCATGTTGATCTGCTGAGGAGGGATAGTTCCTCTTTTCTCTTTCTCCATTAAATCAAAGTTTTGTACGTATGAGCAGGATTTTATGACATCACAACTAGTTTGAAGTCAATAGTGTTCCAGTATGCAACATAAACAAGTGTGATGAAGAAATTTGAACTTTTTTATTGGAGATTATTCATAGCAGTAAGCATTTTTACTTAAAGGAGAAAATCTTTATATTCATCCACTCTAGTTTTATATGTGCACATATGTGTATTAGGGGTGTCACGATTCTCCAAATCTTCGATTCGATTCAATTTTCGATTCTAAGGTCACGGTTCGATTAGAGTCTTGATTTTTACTTTTTTTTTTTTAATCACAGGTTGCTGTGTCATTTTTAGACTAGACTTTTATTCAATATAATATCTGATATTTGTTCACAATGCACCACACTACATTGTCAAATTTAAAACATTTATTAACAACATAATGTAACAAAAAGTTATATCTTCAGTCAATTGGAAAGTTAAACAAAATAACCTGCCATCTAGTTTCTGCAGAGCTTGCAAACTGTGGCTTTTTTGTCGACAATGCGATCATTGTCAACATAACTCACTGGAAATCCAAAATACCTCCGCACCAGCGACCTCAGTGAAAGAGGAGGGGGTTCAAGTTCCGTTGATGGGTCTCCTGCATGTGCAGTTGTAAGAGTTGCGTTGCCCCTTTCAGGAATAGGGCGGTGCATGAGGTGTGTGTGTGTGTAAGGTGTGAGTGGGTGGAGGAGAGTGAGGGAGTGTGCATACATGTGGACAGTGAATGGATGGGAGAGGAAGGAGAAGGGAAAGGAGTAGCAGTAATAGCGAGGGCATTAAAGTGTACAGTACAGGCTGCAGTTTGGCTGTGAATACAGGCGACGGCTCCTCCAGATACAGCAAAGCTCCCTGGTATTATTTCCTGACCAGCTTAACATGTGACAGTGGTTCACCCTGACGGTAAACACAAACTTTGGCCCTGGAGGAAATCATCTCCCCTGTGCTTCCCGTCCACAGTCTGGGAGCTGAACAGGAATGGTGTAACACCATGCTATCGCTTGGCTGGCTGTAGCTAATAGCTACTGGCTTAGCTAGTAGCTAAGTGAGAGGAGGCTGACTCACAGCACTTCAACACTTACCATGTGTGTTTTTTTCCATTTGGCAAGCTAACCGGACGTGACATGGGGTCATCGCCGATTCCATTTTTTTAATTCGAAGTTCGAGATTGTGACTTAATTTTGGTCGATTCGGATGACACCCCTAATGTGTATATGTGTTTAGTGTTCCTTAATGGCCTTACAATAATTTAATAATGAATGTAATGTTAGTGGTGTAAGAAATACAAAGTAGTGTGTATGTGTTATGTGATTTAACCACAGCAACCACAGTCTATTGCAACCATAAACTGCACAAAATACGGTCATAGTTGCTTGTTCTCCGTTGATTGCGATTGACTCTGGTGCTAGTCCACAGTGAGGAGACCCAACCAAGTTGGCGCCGATGCGGGATTACGTACTAGCATGCTATGAGGTGTCTACGTATATTATGTCTATGGTGGAAAAGCCCTTTGGCTGGTGTCTGTCCTCCTCCAGCATGACCCTTGCGTTATTATTTCACATGTACAGCTACAGACCTGATGGACTATTGTTAAATAGGTTTTCCTCAAAAAAAAAAAATGACCAACATTTTAATATTTCAGTATTTTATTTATTTCAGTTATTTCAGGCATCATTTCAGTCTGCTTTTCATCCCCTCCACAACACTGAGCCAACCCTGGTGAAAATCACCAATGACCTCCTGATGACTGATTGTTGTCTACTCTCCATTCTGGTTCTCCTCGACCTGAGTACAGCCTTAGACACCGTCTCTCATGACATGGACAAGTTAGCCTCCATTGGAATCAATGACATCCCTCTAGCCTGGTTGAGATCATATCTCTCTGGTTGCACACACTTCAACTCAGGAACCTAAGTTTGGCTCCTCTCCCATCTCCAGTGGTGTTCCCGAGGGCTCTGTCCTAGGCCCCCTCCTGCTCTTGGTCACATTCTCAAGAAATTTCATATTCAATTCCACTGTTACACTGACGATACCCAGCGCTATCTTTCCACTAAACATACTTCCTCTCTGCCACACACAGCTCTGTCCAACTGCTTACTGGATGGTTTTCACTCAACTTTCTAGTTCTGAAGTGAATGAGAGGCTTTTAAGAATATGACAACATGAATTGTCTAACCATTACATTAACTTTGAGATAAACAGTAATAACTATACTAAATTACAACTATACTACAACTGCAGTAATAAAATGCAGATGTAGTTTCACCATAATATAATTGTCTCTTTTTGTCGCTTTCAGGATTGGTAACACATCTGGTTTGTTCAAAATTAACTATTTGCATGGTTTCAACCTGTCAATCAAAAGTATTTTTATTACAATCAATTTAAAATAATACAATCTGAAATAAAAGTCTGTAAGACTTTACAATTAGTCATTAAATTACAGCTATTTCAATATGGAATATAATATGGAATAATATTAAAATATCCAGAAGTCTAATTCTCCGCTAGTATCTACTCCTTTCATATCCAATGAACAAACAGGTGTTTTCGGAGCATTCCACAACTTTCACAGTCTGGTATTGCTCCTGTCCTGACTTGTTTGAAACAGTTGAATCAGTTTGGTGTGTCTGGGCCTGTACACCTCATACTTCTTTTACCTGCAGAATGGCAGCATTCTATCTATAAATCACACACTGAGGCGGCAAAAGACCTCTGTTAGGCTCAGTGTAAGCAGTATTGCCTGATCTCTTTGTAAAATGGGATTTATACATATGAATGAGATTGGATACTGATGAATAAGGCTATTCAGCTACAGCTGAATATAGGCTATATAATGTTGACTGGTCAGTTAGAACATTAAAACCATTGACGGCTGAAGTGAAAAACAGTGCAGGGTTTCCTCCAGGATTTTTTTAAACCACGACATCGACGACAACATGAATTTTGAAATGTGAAATTATGACTATTTCAAACTGAAAGTTTTTCTAAATACATTATTTACTATAGGGTTTCCTGTGCATGAATTAAAAATAATAATTGAAAATAGGATCTTGCAGTATCACTATTCCTCTCTCTCTCTTTCGCTGCTGCCTCTCCTCGTCTCACCTCCACTCACCTCCTGCACTACTTCTACCTGTGCTCTTATCTAACATTATAAATAAAATATATCTAATATCTAATATTATATACAAATACTGGGAAGTGTTAAATTCGTTCACATCACCAATACCATGCAAGTAATGTTAGGAATATTTAAATATTACACTTTATCATGGTACACATCATTATCATTTCTCCTGACTTGAGGGAATAACATCACGACAATATGTCAGAGCAACTTGTCCTAAAAGCGGGAATGGAGGTCTCGTCAAGACATTGCAATACTACCCGGTCTGAAAATTGTGATTAAAGCATTTTATAAAAATATTCTGAAACAGATAAAGTTGAGAATACTAGCTACATAGGCTGTGGAAGCACGAGTAGGCCACGAACTGTTATATTTAATACATTGATGTAATGAAAGGAAACATTTGCAATAATATTATTATTATTATTTATTGTAAAAAAGATAAGATGTGGATGTTAGCTTGTTCACTGTGTCTGCAGTTGTCCGTCTCACTCAGTGCGTTTACATGACACTCAAGAAAAACTAATTACTGGGTTAGTCCTACAATCACTGCGTTTACATGCACATCTTAGTCAGATTACAGCTGTAGTTCGACTATGCTTCTCAATCAGACAACTGCAATAAATCCGAGTATACATGCCCGTGAGAAAATCGAATTACTGGCCGAAACAGATTCAGTGCGTTTACATGACACTTAAGAAAACCGAATTACTGGGTTAGTCCGACTATGATCGGATCTTTAAGATGCATGTATAGACCTTAGTCTGACTAAAATCGGACCAGATAGGATTTCTCATAGTCGAATTAAAGCACCCAGATTATTCAATTGATAGTCGCATTACTACCGCATGTCTACGTTCCAGCGATCGGATTTCGCGTTCTGATTGGCGGTGTGCTAGCAAATCAGCGCGGTTTGTGGGAGACTCCTGCATGTCTCCGTTCCAGCGGACCGGATCGGATTTTTGCATTCTGCGCAGGCGCGAGATTTTTCCCCGGGGCCGTGATCCGGAAGTAGTCGGACGGCAGCGTTAGTGTCTTTCCTCTGAAATCACCGCAAGGAAGAGCGCCATTGTGCATCTAGTTTGTGTAATTATCATGTACACCATATACGAAGTGTACAAAGATGTAGCTTCATCTCGCTCTTCGTACGCCATCTTTCTTGAATGCTGAAGCAGCTGGTGACGTAAAGAAGTCAGCCAGAGGTGTTTCTGTTACCACTAGTTGAAATGGGTACAGCGCCACTTAGCGTACTGGGGTATGACATGCTCTGGCCCAATAATCCAATTTTCTCACCGGCATGTATACTCGGATGATTGCAGCTGTTTGATGAGCGGCTTAGTCGAACTATGGCTGTTATCTGACTACGCTGTGCATGTAAACGCACTGACTGTTTTTTTAAAGATGCATGTATACACCTTAGCCTGACTAAAATCAGATCGGATTTGTCATAGTCGGATTAATACACCCAGATTATTTGACTGATAGTCGCACTGATCCTGCATGTATACGCTCCACGAGATCGGATCGGATTTTTGTGTTCTGCTTAGGCTCCCGGGGCCGTGAGCCGGAAGTAGAAGGACAGTGACAGCTTTCCTCCGAAATAACTGCAAGCAAGAGCACCATTGTGCATCTAGTTTGTGTAATTATCATGTACACCGTATACAAAATGTACAAAGATGTAGCTTCATCTCGCTCTTCATACGACATCTTTCTTGAATGCCGAGGCAGCTGGTGACGTAAAGAGGTCAGCCGGAGGTGAATCTATTACTATTAGTTGAAATGTGTGCAGCGCCACCTAGCGTACCGGTAGCGTACATGCTTCGGCCAGTAATTCGATTTTCTCACCGGCATGTATACTCGGACAATTGCAGTTATCTGATTGAGAAGCATAGTCGAACTATAGCTGTAATCTGACTAAGCTGTGCATGTAAACGCACTGGCTGTTATTTCTCAGCTCTTCCTTATTACCAGTCAAAATGAAACCACCGAGAAGTAGTACAGCGCCGCGCCAGCCTGTGTCACGTCTGTGTCCACATGCGTGCTCGTTCACGTCGTTCCGTCACGCACTTTCAAGTGGACGTCCCTGCTGCGTCATTTGCGCGCCGCCTCGCTCCCGATGCACCTCTTTTCCCGAAAGACTAAAGATAAATGTTTCGATTTCAGGTGAGTATTTTATCCCCCAAACCCGTGCGCCCGTTCCCGAAGATGCGTTCAGATGTTTTAAAGAGAGCTCCTAGTCATTCCGGACTGCGTGCTGTTGAAATGGTGAATGTTGTCTATTGTTTATGCGACTGCCATATTCAATGCGGTTGGCGGCCTGTGAAGCAGCCCGCTTGCCTGGTGACATGAGCCTGTGGAGATGTGAGCGCTTCCCTCCGCTGGTGACAAGGAGGAGCTCGTTGTTTCATTAATGAATCTCCGTTATGTAAGGCCAGTGTGTGATAGGTATAAGCTGTGTCCAGACTGTATCATTTTGGTTAGTTTTAGGTTAGTAGTTTTCCATCGCCGTGGGTCCTGCATGATGTAACGTCAGCATTAGCATTGTGGCTAACGGGTTCCCCAGGTATCTGTGTCAGAGGTTCGTTCTGAAGACGTCCTGAGTTTTGATCATTCGTGTTATTTGAGCTTAGTAATTTTGAGTAGGGCTTTTAGCAATTAATCCAAACGTTTGCTGTCAATTAACTTGTGTCTGGAGTAAAACTGCTGCGCTGCGATGTTGTTCCCTGAGAAAAGCCATGCTCGGTCACTACTGACCTGGCCAATTAACTCATGTGTTAGCTTGATTGGCTAGCCTGTTCAAGTATTTGACATTCTGTCACTCAAGGCGAGCCAAATTAAACATGATATACCTCATTGTTTTTCAAATAACTATTCTCACAGACACAATGTCACCCGTAGTGTATGAATTTAAATCACAGTCACATTTCTTACGCTGTTCTGTGTGGTATTAGCATATTGATGGTTGATTTAGCAAGTGTAGCCATTATGCTCATACACTTTAATATTGTACTGTTGCACTGAGAACTCATGCTAATTTACTTTTAAGTTGTCGTTTTATATTGTAAGAATTACAGATGCAAGCTGATTAATACGAAGAAAAGTGGCCAATAGCTAATATACAAAATGAATTTAATATGTGGTGATGGTGTGGCCCATCACCGTCTCTCTAAACAGACCCTTACATGACTTTTCTTGTAATCTGCTGATTCAGTCGAGGGTTACTAAACCAATCAAAACATGCTGTCGGGCACAGATGATCTGACAATGTCAGAGGTTTACAGATCAAGCCTCCTGAGTGGCTCACGGAGTCATTAGGGCCACCCTGATTATATTAAACAGTTTTGATATATGTTTGGGCGACACAATGATGCCTACAGTGAAACATCCTGATGGACATGACATCATTGTTTATGGATTTGAGGCAGCGTGTCCCCTCAGTGTTGTCCTAATGCAGCAGTCGCGTATCAGCTCACCACTGAAGCCGCTGCTGTTACCTACTGTTGCTCTGACTTGAATCTCCAACTGGCTCATGCTGCAGAGGAAGCTATCTCCTGTTTCACCTACATACACCCCTGTACCAGGTTTAAAAGCCTCCTCTTCTTCACACACCACATATCATAACTTCACTTTGTTCACTCTGATATGCTTAAAACAATGCTGACTAGCTAAGAAAACTGTGTATAGAAATGGAATGATTTTGCTTTGCTTTGCCTTGATTCCTAGCTGAATGATCAGCAGAGAGAGGCAGCATTTATAAAGTCTCAGTTGGTCATCTAGCTTGTATCCAACAAAGAACATAGTAATGATGATGAGCAAATATCCTGTGAGACCTGATGTCAAAGGTGATATTGACTACTTTTTACAGATTGAAAGATGATTATGGATATTTTCTCATATCTGTGAAGTTGTTTCATGTAGCTGTTGTCCTGTAGTATTCATCAACTGTGAGTGATGGGGCAGCTTGGAGCTGGAGAACACCTCCAAACAGGCTGTTATTATTAGCTGTCAACAACTGTGTACTACCAGATGGATTCAAAATCAGTGCATCAGTGAAAGCAGGGGTAGGCAATATGCCAAAAAATGATCTATCATGTTATATGTAATTTTATAGCACCGTAACCCTATATTCCAGGACACAGTGCTTGGTTTGGAATTTCAGTCGATAAATGCCGTAAAATAACTACACTGTGCGGGATTTACTAAATCCAAACCAAGTTGTTTCCGTTTTTAGGAGCAAGTTCTTTTTCTTCATCTTGGGTTGGCTGTCACATTCACATCATGTGAACACATAATAAGCAGACCTGATGCCCAAGCTACAGTTGGATTTGCCAGTTCACGTGAGAATTCAGCCTTGATTTGCCACACAGCATCCCCAGAATATACATTGAAGACACAAAGCCACTATTGAAAATATGCAGAATAATTTTTTTACGATATTTTCTGATATGAAATCTAAACAATATCCACCGGTGCATTCTAACCTACTGGAAATACTCCAGTTGGTTCAGACAGGGAAGAGAACTCATCAGTGAATATAACTGTTTTCTGTAGTAATCAATACTAGGCTTGATTGGACGCAAACATAGAGCGTGCACACTTGGAATCATGTCCGCTTTGAATGTTGTTCAACAATCTTAACCTTGTAAAGAATTCAAGTTTTTCATCTCTCCTCTTTTCCTGTCCCCATTAACACTGATGTACTCTCTGTTATCTGTTATCCATCCATTTCTTTTTTCCACTCCTTGATGTCTCCATGTCCTGCCTTGTTTCCACCTTCCTCTCACTCTGCTCTTGTCCCATCATCTGTCCTACATTTCTTTACAGTCCCTGGATGAAGACTGTACGTTGGAGGAGGAAGACGAGGGACTGATAGAAGAGGAAGATGACATTGATCAGTTCAATGATGATACCTTTGGAGCTGGGGCCATCGGTGAGTCATGCCTAAAATATGATTCCAGTGTGTTTATTAACTACTAATCAGGCTCCTGGGCCTGACTGTGTGAGACAGTTTATATTCATGATGTCAAAATGTTCTGTTTTGTCTGTGGGTACTGGAAAAAGTTATCACATTTATGATTGGTAACTGCCAGTGAGTAGAAGACTGTGCTCATGTGGAAATTAGTGGCATGCTCATGTGGACATTTGTGACAATGCAACCTTGATTGCAATCCACAATGTGGTTTCAGAATGACATTTGTCATCAGGTTCCCTGGTTCTCCCCGGTACAGGGGACCCCGGTCTTTCATGAAGGATATCAGATTCTGATATTCTGTCAATGTAACTTTGTAAACTATGATTTGTTGTTCTGTTCTGTCCATGCAACATCTATTGCATGTCTGTCCGTCCTGGGAGAGGGATCTGTCCTCTGTGACTCTTCTTGAAGTTTCGTCCATCGTCGTTTCCTCATTCAAATCGGGGGTCCATAGACAGAGGATGTAGTGCACTGTACATATTTTAAAGCCTATTGAGGCAATGTGATTGTGATTTTGGGCTATATAAGTAAATGTATTCAGAGTTGTATTTGATTTACTGAGAAAAGAACCCAGAGTACTGACACTTTTGTAGAAATTTCTTATTTTGATTTATATATGAAAATGAACAACTGCATGAATCAAATAATAAGAACTGTAGTCGATTGCCTCATAGTGCTCTGAATCTTACTGAATGGTGTTTTCATTTACATTTTAGGCTATTTATCAGATGGGGTTTGTCAAAGTGACTCTCAGTAATTCATACATACAGTCACACACTGATGGCTGTGGCTGCCATGCAAGCTGCTGACTGGCACATCAGAAGCAGTTTGGGGTTCAGTATCTTGCCCAAGGACACTTGGACATGCAGACCAGGGGAATTGAACCAGCAAGACAATAACAAGGCAATGGTTGTACCCCTTAGCCACAGCCGGTATTGTATTAAAAATGTGTCAAATTGGAGCCAACAAACATTTGTAGGTTGTATAAACATTTGAGATGTTTGTTGCCCTGCCAAGGGTACTTCACAGATTTTAGTTTTTTTTTAATTGGTTACAAGGCAGTGCTTGGCCAGATAACATATTTGATTGTTGTAATGTTTACATTGAATTTTTTTGGTTAATAAACTATTCTAAAGTTCAAATAATAAACCCCCTTGTTTTGATTTTCAGACTTCTGTCATTATAGTCTTAAAACTGGTAGCATTATCAGATATATCATGATAAATATCTATGAATCAATATGGGCATAAATCGTGATTACATTTTTTGCCATATCGCTGGCAAATATTGCCATAAACATATACTGTATCTGTTTTTCCATGTAGATATATTAATGTAGCTATTTTTTTAATGTAGATGGATTCATTCTGATATATTGATTGTATCTCAATATCTTGTAAAACGGAGATGTATGTTTACAGTTCTGTACAATCAGATTGTGGTAGCAATTTCACATTCTTGTTGACTTTTTGAAGAATTTGTATTTTGGAATGTGACCTTAGTGGATTCTCCACTAATTCGCACCTGAGACCTTATATGCATTCTTAGAATCTTCTCGGAGAGCTCCTAACATCGCAGGTAGAGACAGAAATGCTTATCTTAGTGTGGAGACAGGGTTGACCCCGTTGATGGGCAATGAATTCAACAGAATGTATTCACTAATAAAACATGGTGAATTAATGAATTTAAGTATTTTTATGTCAGGAACATCTCTGTTGAATAATCTGTAAGACATACTACTGTTATGTAATTGGTGGTCTGTCTCTTTTTAAGTTATCTGTTTTGATCATGTTGATGTGAGTCAAAATGAAACAGCATGCTTAAATGGGTCGAACCTCCAGCGGAAGGTCACTTTCATGGTTTTGATGATTGTATCACATTTTTAGGTTTTCACCTTTATAAACAAACTACACTGCCACTGTGGTCAAGGGAATCAACTTTTGAGACAATTTTGAAGAGTTTTACTCCAAAAAAAAGCTCATCTGCCTGTAGAATTTTTTGGTAGATTACAGCACAAATGAATCATTGCCAGAGAACAAAACCACTTTTCGCTTTTCTTCCAGATGATGACTGGCAGGAAGAGCACAAACGCCTTGCTGAGCTCGATGAGAAAGACGGGCTTGGAGCGGGGCTGGGGTTGGGAGGAGAATCTGATTTAGGAGGAGCTGAAGACTCATCCTCCATCCATCCCCCCCTTCCGTCTTCCCTCCCTCCACTTAAATTCACCCTTTCTTCCGCTGGACCGCCACCTCCAGGTCAGTAATGAAGTCTGACTGACTGACTGACTGACTGACTTCCATTCTCTGCAAGATCAGCGTTTTCTTTTTTGGTCATTTCATATCAGGTTTTTCGATTGTCTTAATACTTAATTTTCAGACTTTAAATTGGTATTTGCACCCAGCCGTATTGACTGGATAATTGGACGGCACTGCCGGTCACAGATTCATTTTTGATTTGTTGTAGAATATGTAGAGCATCAATACATCTGTTGAACAATCCAAAATAAAACAGTTGTTACAGATGTGGAAGATCGAGGAGGAGAAGGTGACTTGGCTGAGTCCCTGGCTAGACTCATCCTGGAGGCTGACCCAGCCATTGCTGGGGTCGGGGCGGCAGAGAGACCCGTTCCATCCCCCAGCTCTTCAGGATCCTGCCTGTCTGCCCTACAGGGGCTGGACCGACCCAGAGTCCTGCCCAAGTCCTCCTCAGTCCCACATCCCACTCAACCACATCAGCATCCCCATCACCCTCAGCACCAGCTGCCCCCTGGGCCCTCCACCTCTGGTGAGAATAGTGATTGCAGCTGCACTTTATTTTCTTGATATTCGTCCTGTAGTTACGAACACAATATCTCACAACATCTTGAGGGAATTTGATTCATTACATCTAGTACAAATGTTGAGACATAGATGCAATGAATCTAGAAGATTTCATTGGTATTTTTGACCAAATTTGACACAAATGTCTAAAAGGATAAAAGTGTGAAGTTATGACATTTTAAATTTAGTAGGTCTTGTCTCTAGAAGGATTGTATGTATTGGTCCTGTTTTGCTGAAGTCGTGCTCTGCTGCACTCCTCCAGGCCTTCCTCCAGGGCCTCCTTCCTCATCTATGCTCAGCTACCAACAGCAGCAACACTTGCTGCGTAGAGGGACTGCTCCTATGGGCCAGGTTAGTTTTTTAACTGCCTCACTCTGTGTATGTGCTTTGCTTTGTTAATCAGTTTTTCTGCCGCATTAGTTTTTTTATGATGTCTAAATTTGTTTTTAGTAATAGTAAAAGAGAATTTAAATTTTAACAATGAACTAATCTACACAAAGCAGTTTCTAGAGTTGTACTGGAGAACACTGTACTTACCTAGTCTGGAATCAGTCATTGTTTTAATGGCAGTGAGCAGATTAAAATAAATAGGGGTATTTGAGTTATTCTGTCAAATATATTTGGTATAACTGGCTGCCCGAGTAACTAGTTCACTGCAGTACATTTTTTTAAGGTTCAATTTGTGTCAAATATTTTTGTTTTATTTTATTATGTCTCTTAGGTGAATTCTCACAGTATCTGGGAGAACAGTATGGGTTTTGGCCCGGTCAGTGTCACCCCTGGACTGGTTACACACATGGAGGTGAGGGATACATGCTCTTGTGCTTCTTCAAAACACTTCTAAGCCTCATGTCACAGTGTATCCTCAGCTTGCATGCACAGTATGTTCATGCTTACTTGAAAAGCCATTCCCCCCAAATAGCTCAGAAAAATGCACAGGGTACAGAGCACAAGTTCACAAGTGACCCACTTATGAAATTGGGCTAATGGAGATTTTCACATTTACTATTTTCAAATTAAATTATGATAGGTCTGCAGAAACTAATCAACTAGGTCCATGCTTCAGGATTTTATCCCTAGGATCTATTGCAAAAGGCCCCAAATCCAGGGCAAATCACTCTGATGGGCTGATGCATCACCAGCCAATGCTGGATATCTTGTAGTATAAATATCAGGCCCTCGTCAAACCTCCACTGCGACAACTCCATTCTAGGGAAAACACTGCACAAGCTTTTCAGTTAATGTAACCATGTCCTTCTCACTGATCCATAGTAATGAGAGGCCATTTCACATTTTCTTTGAAAAAAAATCATCCTTGCTGCCCCTGCCGGAGACACTCTTACACACCTTGTTTTCTTTTACCTCGTTATTTTTTCACTGCAAATCAGAGCACAAACAAACTGGACTGCTTGGACTGTGACATTCTCGTCGTGTGTGTGTGTGATATTGTAGTGTTTGACACCCTGTCGCTGATCAGTCTTGTAGTGTGAAAACCACGTAGACTCCTGATTACAAGACATAAAGTTGTGTGATGTGACAAACCTGTAGGTTCAGAATGTACAAAAAGCAGTGTGCAATAGAAATTTTTTTTAAAAGGGCTTACAATACTGACCATTTTTCAGTACAGCCTCTGCCGTTCAATAATGTTACTAGTTTATCGCTCAAATGTAAAAAAAAAAAAAAAAACACTATTTCAAATATTACCGCTATTTTTCTCATGCACTGTATGAAATACAGTGTCCATTAAAAAGCTTACCAACTGTAAAGATCTCTCCAGTTTTTAAACTGTACGTTTTGAAAAGGCTTAACCAACTTGCTGATTTTGGACATGTTTATTTTTCAATTTACTATCTTCTTGCTCTTCAGGATAGTCCACTCATGTCTATAATCAAAGAGGTGGGCCTTCCTAAACGGCCTCCTCAGGGAAGGAGTGATGAAGGACAGGATTTGTCAGAGAGGGTCCCGCCTCCACGCTCTTCTTCCCCTGTGATTGGCTCCCCTCCGGTGCGAGCAGTGCCTATTGGGACCCCGCCCAAACAGCCAATGAGCCACGCACTGAATCATCAGGTGATTAACAAACTGTTCTTCTCATTCCACACAGTTTATTCATTGATTCTTTCCTCCGTTCTTCCCCCATTTTCACTGTTTCTGTTAAGGAAGCCAAAAGTTTTGTACATATACCGTATTGACCCGAAAATAGGACGACCCCTCTTTTCAAGACTAATCTTCAGAAAAAGACTGTGATAACCAAAATTGACTTTGTTTAAAGAAATTCTAATAATGAACAGTAATGGTCATGCCTTTGTTTCGTTTCCCAATAACAAACTCACATACCCTCCTGTCAGTCTCTTGGAAGCGGCCTCTTTGAGGACAACGATAAGCTTTTTTCTTACTGTTAGCGTTTTCATACGGTCTTTTTGGACCTGCTATCTTTGGATGTTACACTCGTAACTCCATATTTCTTGGCTGGCTGACAGTTGTTTGATGCCTCTGCTGCATTGACCACCATTATCTTAAAATTAACATCATAGCTCCACCTCAGATGTCTGTTAACTTGCCCCACTTTTGATCCACTTTGCTCTGTACAATCTCTGCGCCTCTCCATTTTTCATCTCCTGTCACTTCTTCTCTGCTGTGATTGACAGATAACCCCAGCCACAGTGTCAGTGACGTCTCTACAGTAAGCTGGGGCCCTCTGCCATTGCTGTTGTGTAGCGACCCCAGACAACTATAGGCATGTGTCATTGGTTAGACCCCAGTTATAAGACGACCCCACTTTTCCACATTATGTTCATCGAAAAAAACCTTGTCCTATATTCAGGTCAATACGCTATTTCATCTACCATTGTATTTCTTCTGATGCTACCACAGTAAGTCAGAGTGAACAGATGATGTTTACAGCAGTAATGTTCTTTTTAAATGTTATATACAGGGTTTCCGCGGCGTCTTGAAAAGCCTTAAAAATTCTAAAATCTCAATTTTAAACCCTTTTGCATATAGGTCTTGAATTACATTTAGTTAGTTCTTAAATTTGTACTTTCATCTACCGCTTCCATCATCGCCTTTTTTGTTTTTGGAAAATGTGTTAGAGAGATTCACAGTTAGCTCCATGTCTTTACTTCTGTCTGAAGTATCCAGGAGTGGTGTTTTGCCAACAGCCCGGTCCGAATTTATCGCTGTACATTTTGGCAGTTTCGGAAAAGACTTTGAAAGTGGAATCTGCTGCAGCTATGGGAGAGTGTCAATTTGTGTTGGCTTGAACAAACAGAATTCAATTGGTTAAAAGCTGTACCTCATAATGAATTTGAAGCGCAGTGTATGCTCCAGGGGTTGATAATATAAATGGACCGGTGGCCCGGATTTACTTTTAAAACTGTCAGGGCCACCAGAATGCTCCAAGCACTGGCCTGGTGGGGCCAGTGAAAAATAATGCCTTGGAAAAAAGATAAGTAAAAAATGTAATAAATCTAATTTCACATTAATTCCCTGTGGTTTGTGTGGAAGCGAATCTGTTCCATAATTCAAATTAAAATGGATTAACAGAAATGCTTTTTCATTTTCAGAATATAGCTGCATTTTATGACTATGAGTAATAAATCATCCAAATTGCATTTTCATTTTCTTCTTCAAGTCTGCTCATTTTCTAACATATTTAAAATGATAAATAAAATTGCATTTGAGATTTAATGTTCAAAAGATGCCCCAGCAAATAGGTACCAAAATTCAATTTGAAATGACAAATTTGAAAATTAAAATGCATTAGCAGAAATGCTTTTTCATTTTAAGGCCATCGCTGCATTATGTGACTCACAAATGAAATAAGTAATAAATCATCCAAATTGCATTTTCATTTTCTTCTTCAAGCCTGCTCATTTTGTCAAATGACTAAAAAGAAAACAGATTTTTCGTTTTTCAGATTCACTTCCATAGGTTTGAAATGATTTCTGTGAAATCGTCTCAGTAGCTAATTACCGCTAATAGTGTTACGAGATCCCGACCGGATCAAAGACAGAGACATCTACTTTGTGTGCACAGCGAGCGCTGTGCCCTGGGACGTCAGCACACCACCTGCAAGCAGCTGCAGCGTGCCGCTCGCTCACTGCTGCTGATTGAAGGTTGTCACACGAGTTGATAAGAACCTTTTTTTCGGTACCGTGAAACTTTGCCCTCAGCGCGCGTCGTGTCGAGTCCTGTTGGGACCGATGCGGATGTTACAAGCGGGCCAGAGCACGCGCTGGGTCTTGGTGCGGCTACAGTCGAGCTCGCGGTCCGTTTATGTGAACGTGGCCGATCCTCGAGCCTCTCCAGCTGCTCGGTGCGCTCCACAGCCGTGGTGTGCGTTTAGACCATAATACATCCACTGTTTGGAGCAGAGAAAAAACAAATGTGTGTAAACACAAAATAGAGCTGAAAAATGAAACAGTGATTAGCTTTGCATCAGTCTGTGGAAGCAGCCTAAAAGTGAATGAATGAGAACAACAGTTCTATCATTAAACTACTGGAAGATAAAAGTAATGACGACATGACTTTTCATTTGTGTTGAGGCATATTAACCATTTTAACTCTGTTTTTACTTCATTGTTAAAGCACAGTGGAGCTTAAATACAAGTTTGATGTGAAACAGTTGTTTGTTTATTTATTTATTAAATAAAGTAGCCTATGAATTTGTTTTTTTGTCCCTTAAATCATGGTATCGAATAAGTATCAACAATCATGGAAATTTACTAGTATTGGTATCGTAGAAAGTTCCAGCCTTGATGGCTAGACCGCAGGAATTGGCTGGGATATATTCTTCTTCATTTTTATGGGGATCGATACCTGACATTGTCCTGGGCCAGTGGTTAGAATGGTGGGGCCAGTGATCTTCAAAATAATGGAATAATAAGAGAATGAGGGAAATTTCCCTTATTGTCTACCCCTGTGCTCTGTAGGAGGACCCTCAACTTGGGCACATTTGGTTTGAAAAAGTTTATTTGATGTGAGGGGAGGTATATGACAGCACCTCCTGTACTTTCCTTTCCTGCAGCCTCTCACCTTCCACTGTTGAATAAACTGAGTGGAACTTCTCACACATGCTAAATTTAACTTAATTTAGTTAACTAAATTAACATAAATTCCCGGAAAAAAACTAAAACTAAAATCTGAAACTACTCGATGATTTGGTAAACTAATTAAAACTAAACTGAAATGAAAAACAAACTGAAAAAGTAAAATAAAAACTAATGAAAATGTAAAAAATTAAAATAAAGTAATTCTAGGACAGCATTTTTACTTACTTTTTTGTACTTTGTGTAAAAGTGTAAAATCTTAAATGACTTGTTCAACCCTGCAGAAACCCTGATTATAGTATCTTTTTAAGGATTTCAGCTCAGCCAGAGTGTGTCGAGAATTCTCATTAGTGTTTGTAGTTAACTTGGTCTTCTCTCATAGATGAATTCTGTGTGTGTGTGTGCGTGTGCGTGTGCGTGTGCGTGTGTGTGTGTGTGTGTGTGTGTGTGTGTGTGTGTGTGTGTGTGCAGATCCACCATCCCATGGCGGTTCATGTGAGAGCCCCAGTCCAGCACAGATACCCTCCTCCTTTCCCTGAGCGTCTGTCACCAAACACCCTCCTCAATATAGCTGTGAGTTTCTCCTCTCCTCCATCCTCCCCTTGGTTTGAATGGTCTGGTCAGGTCTTAACATTAATTTTTAATACATTTTTTTTTTGGGGCGGGGGGCTTTCATAATGCTTTAATAGTACAGCTGAAGACGTCATAGGAAACTGCAGCGAGGACTAAGCCTCTGTACATGGGATGCCCCACCCAGGGGTTTAATTTTATTCACCAGCACATATCAACAAATGAGTTTCTGTGATTTGAACATCGATACTGTCAACAATTTTTTAGGGCTGATATTAATGTGCTGGTTGTGCTAGTGGTGTTGATTTCCAAAAGTAGAACATCTCCTTTAAATGAGTAGAGATGGGTTTAAGTTTTTTCCTTTCCTCCTTTTTAAATTGATCAGTAAATATTCTTTTGTAGAACTCCCCGCTGTGTCGTGGGCAATTCCCTCCCAGAGTTGGTCCAGTCTTGTCTCAGATTCAGCGGGCCCAGCTGCTCAACACTCAGGTTAATCTCTCTCTCACACACACACACACACAGTCTTTTTAGATAGTTACCTCTTTCTTAGATACATATTACAGTTGTAGTATTATTACAGTTCTCTCTCGCTCTGCCCTGACTGTCTCTAGGTGGCTGGTTTTCCCCGTGGTGGTCCAGTACCTCCTCTGTTGCCAGGTGGTGGTGGTTTCAGGCCGTTCTTTGGGGGGCCTCCACCTCCACACACCCACCGAATGGGCCCACCACCCCCTCATGGTCCCCCCAATCACACGCCACCCATCCGGCACAACACCACCCACCTCCACCCACAGCACCGTCGCTTGCTCACCCAACGCATGCAGAACCGAGGAGGGTGAGGAAGTGTGTATATGTTTGTGTGCAAACAGTACATATGGTATGAGTTATAATGGAGCTGTGATGTCACACTGTACTGTGGCCTGGGACCCCTAACAACATGTAGACGTTTTTCTCTACACGTCTTTGAACAGGTGCATAAAAGTCAACCGTTGTGGTGCTCCAAGTCTCGAAAACCAATTTGACCACACCAGAGTGACTGTAAACCACCCCAAAATCAGTACTGGCATTCAAAGTATCGTTACCTCTGTATTAAACTGAAGTACTTCAGTACATTTATTTACTGGAACCTTGTTAAATCACACACTTTGTTGAATAGCCAAGCATCCTGGCTAAACGCACAGTAAAATGACCTGGAAACTGTCTAACATGTCAATATGTCATGTTAATATCAATACTTAATGATGGAAAATACAATGTTACAGTGTGGAATCTGCCAGGATGGAGATCATAGACAGTATGCAGTCTCCTAATAGACTACTTACGAGTAACAGAAATAATAGATTAATAGAATAGAATAATAGAATTTAGTTTTGTTTATTTATGCCAGTCTAATGCTACACTCCAGCCCAGTAGGTGGCTATAATGCAGGAGTCAACTTGCCGCAGATTTGTTGTTATCAATTTATCATTAAAGTAACCAGCCAGTGATTGTAACAAGCACTGACACATCACTGTGGAGCAAGAGATAACTCAGAGGCTTCTCAGGGAAAATCCCTTTCATCCCAAACACATTTTCCATCATCCCCAGGGTAAAAGGACACAGTTGGTTTTGATCCCTGTTATGCCTTTCAGTTGCAAGACTGTCTCTCCATTCTAATGGCTGCTGAGAAGAGCATGTCATATTTGTCTCTGTATCTCCCTGTAGGGACCGTGGCCGGACTGGAGGGGACCGGCGCAGTAGAGACCCCTACAGTAACCTGATGACCCAGAAAGAGAAGGAATGGGTAACAAAAATCCAGATGATGCAGCTGCAAAGTACAGACCCGTACCTGGATGACTACTACTATCAGGTTTGTTTTTTTATGTTGCCTGTTAGCTGTGCCAAAATATCTGCCTTCTCATGGTTGGCATGCTTTGATGGATGTTTATGTTCTTTGTTGACCATAATCAGTTTAGATTGTGGTATATTTGACCCTAGTGAGTTAAATGTAAATAGAACTGAAATTAACTATTATTTTCATGAATGGTTATTTTTTTAATTGTTGTATATTCTTCAATATGTCAAAGTATAAGAAATGCACAGTGCTTTTTCCTCGAGGCCAAAGCTTGTGTGACCCATACATTTAAGTTACAGTTACTTAAAATGTGTTCATTCTGCAGTGTCACACCAAGCTTTATCATTTATTTTTACTTATTTTTGCTAATAGCCTG
Organism: Acanthopagrus latus; assembly: GCF_904848185.1. Classification (NCBI taxonomy): domain Eukaryota; kingdom Metazoa; phylum Chordata; class Actinopteri; order Spariformes; family Sparidae; genus Acanthopagrus; species Acanthopagrus latus. The sequence goes on along the minus strand of NC_051039.1, from coordinate 32,508,421 downwards.
TATGTAGGAGTATCATTGTCACTGTCAGAGGTTTTGCTTGACCGGATGGTCACTTTTGAGGCCATGTATGAAAAGATTCAGTTAATCAAAGAGTTTTTTGCGAGATGTCAATGGACATCAATTGTGACAATCAAGAATTCAAGTACAGTTGCTGTGTTCAGCTTCTCTCAACTGTTGTTTTAGCTCAGATAAGTGCTAATGTGGACCAAAATAATTTTAAAACGTAGACACATAGACTCCTGTTTCTCTGACCTGTATGAGTCTGTGTGTGTGTGTGTGTGTGTGTGTGTGTGTGTGTGTGTGTGTGTGTGTGTGTGCGTGCGTGTGTGCATGTGTTTGTGCGTATAGAACTACTATGAAAAGATGGAAAAACGTCAGGAAAGAGAGCGAGACAGCAGCAAGAAGGAACATACCACCAAACTCATCACTCCACAAGTCGCCAAGGTTGAACACTCCTACAGACCAGGTAAATGACAATGAATTGCCTCAGAATATTATATGCAGAGTATGTGATCACATACAGTACTGGAGATCTCTACTGAATATTGACATGCGTTTGTCAACAGTTCAGTTTGCAGGCTCTTTGGGTAAGCTGACGGTGTCTAGCGTCAACAACCCCCGCAAGATGATTGATGCTGTGGTGACAAGTCGCACAGATGATGAGGTCTGTTGGCATGTTTCATAGTTAAACATATTTGATGGATACACAACATTCTGTGTAATTGTGTCCTGTAAGACAAAGTAAAATGCTTAATTGGCTAACAACAGAGAAATGAAGCAGGAGGTGTTTGCAACACTATTGAAGCTGCTTCACATTCACAGCCACAAACTATCGTCATCACAATCTGACACTTAATATGAAGTAGCTGCAAGAGGTGCTGAGTTTCAACAGTGCTGAGACAAAAAAAGACAGTAAAAACACTAAAGAGTTTGAAAGTTGCACCACATGCCACTGATTCCTGATCACATGGACAGAAAAGCCTTTCAGTGTCTCTGTGATTGGTAAACTCATGTGGTCAGTATGTTTTTGTTTTTTTCTGCATGATTCTTGAAAATAAGACCTGCTATGGTATTTTTCCATCCAGTATTTTTTCTGGTCTGATTTGTCGTCATTTTGCCTGTCTGTCTGTCTACCTCCAGGAGAAAAGGGAGAAGCAGGTTTGGAATAAACGGCGACAGATCCTCTACACTGTTGAGAAGGTAGGAAGAGGATGACTCCAGTATAGAGAGGCAAAGCTCCTTCCCCCTTGGACCCTATTTCAGAAAAAATAATGTCTGTCTGTCGATAGCTAGAGACAAATCATTTTTTTGATCCCATTTGAATTGTGCTTGTCAATTTAGAAGACATTTTTGAAGTCAAGAGTCAAGTCACAGTTCATCGTAAAGATAGCAAAGTGGATTTTTCAGTGCGTATAAAAAGTATTTAACCCCTTGAAGGTTTAGGGTTCATTGCTCTTATAGATGAAGTCATGGTCAATATAAAAATATGCAAAACAAAAATGTACAAAAAAACCCTGTAGAAAAAAGATTTTTGCAAGCTAATGTTAATTAATTAAAAATATATAATGGTGAATCAGTGATTTCATAAATATTCACCCCCTTCAAAGTGACTGACCTAATTCAATAGAGGTCCAGCCAATTGGTGCCAGTAGTTTCAGCTGATGAAAAGCACACCATGAAGACAAAAGAACACCCCAAGCTCGAGAAAAGGATATTGGAAAGTACAAGCCAGGGAATGGATACAAAAACATTCCACGTCACTGACAATTCCCAAGAGTTCAGTTAAATCCATCATTAAGAAATGGAAGGAATATGGCACATGTGTAAATCTGCTTAAACTATTGAGGGAGGTCACTAAGACACCTATGACTACTCTGAAGGAGTTAAACACTTAAGCGGCTGATCTGGGAGAGACTCTGCATACAACAACTGTTGCCCAGGTTCTTCACCAGTCAAAGCTTCACACAAAGGCATGTAGGAGAGTCCAAGGCCAACAGGAAGAAGGGTCTTTGGTCTGATGAGACCAAAATGGAGATTTTTGGCAACCGGACAACCTGATTCAGTCTGCAAGAGAACTATGACTTGGGAGAAGATTTATTTTCCAGCAAGACAATGACCTGAAGCATTCAGCAAGAGCTACTTGAAAAGGGTTGCTGATGCCTGATTCCAACTGCAACCTGACAGAGCTTGAGCAGTTTTGTAAAGAAGAATGGAGCAATATTGCAGTGTCCAGATACACAGTGCTGTGATTGCAGCCAAAGTTGCATCTACTAAATACTGACTTGAATGGGGTGAATACTTGACATGAAATCACTTATTTTTACATTATATATTTTTAATGAATTGACATTACTCTGTAGAAATCTGTTTTCATTTTGGCATTAAATACATTTTTTGTGCATTTTTTGTTTTTTATATTCCAAGCAACACAAGAGAAAACATTTGAGGGGTGAACACTTTTTATAGGCCCTGTTGGTGAAACAAAACGGTGTCACTTACTGTGTGGCATGTATTTTTTCTATTTATGTTTTTTCAGTGTTATGTTCAAACAGTCTTTTGAAAAACTGACTTTCTTAGCGTTTTTTTTTTTTTTCAATTTGAATTAGGGTCCTATGGTGATCCACTGGAAGAGGAGGCACATAGTCTCACTGTCCAATCAGACTGTAGGGTACTTGAATGTCTTTGTCCCTCTTTTCATCCCTGTCCTCCAGATGTACAGTTTGCTGCTGGAGGTTCAGGACTTTGAGAAACGCTTTGTCCATGCACCAGAGGAGGACAGGGAGGCTCTGCTGGAGCAGCATAAAACCAACACCGTGCAGCTCTGCAACTCTCTGCGGGAGAAGGAGTGGGACGACAGGTACGGGAAGGGCTTGAAAGAATGGCTGAATATGAATATGTGAAATACAAGTCCTGCACCTGGCAATACTGATTTGTCTCCATCCCAGAACAGCTTAAAACAAGACATGTCCATCCACACACACACCAATTATTTTTCTCTTCCTTTTCTTAAGAGTAAGTGATGAGCAATGTGTGATGATCATGTCGGTGAGGAAGGGCAAACGGCTAATTTCCAGGCTCCTCCCCCTCCTACCATCACCCCAGGCTGCCGCCGTTGTCATGGCGATTGCCCGCAACCTTCCCGCTCTGGCCAAGAAGGACAAGCAGGACCAGGTAACCATTTTAGGGTTCAATCAATGTGACACAAAAATCCAGCCTGTGCTGGTGAAATCTGCTCAGGTCCTTGAAAGGTCCAGTGTGCAGGAGGATCTATAATATGCATGATTCTTTTTTAACAATATACATATTTTTTTTTTTTCGTTGGTGTATAATCACTTGAAACTAAGATGCATTACCTTAGAATGATTGTTGCTCAGGTGCTGTGCTGGTTAGTGGAGCCAGTTTCTGCAGTGATCCAGTCGCTCTCAAGCTCCACCCTCACAGATTTGCTCCAGGAGCTTCAGGGCAATGAGGGCCAACTGGCAACAGTACTGCACAACAAGGTACACACACACACACACACACACACACACACACACACACACCCACACACACAAAGTCACTCACTAACTTTAGAGCAAAGATGAGAGAGATGATCCTTTGGTCAGACTGATGTAATGTTCTTGCTGCAACATGCTGTCTGGTGATCAGATCACCTTATTGCTTGTTTAAACAGCAACTCTGTAGTACAGCAAGCAGTGTGTGCTCTAATGTCCAATCAATACTGCATTCCAGTCTGAATACTGAATACAACAGTGGATTGACAGCAGTATCTCTTGTAGGACCTTTGATGATCTTCTATATTCTCTGTGTTGACAAATTCCATTAAAAGACCAAAAGCAACAATGAATCCTCCTAAGATATATCTTATATCTTTCTCTTAAAAAACCCCCAAAACATTTTAACTATTCAACTAAACATAGCAGACACACTATTTTAACTTCTGTAAATAAGTTACTGAGTCTTTTTAATAATGAAACTTTACATTTGTGACCAATTTTTAAAGATTTCTATATTCAGGAGGAACCAATGGGATGTGAGCTGAGAGCCACAGACAGGGAGTTGTTGCCTAGAATAAAAATGTAGAACTTTGTGGAATAAAGCACCAAACACACACATCTCTCTCCATTTCTGTCTAGTTTGGTGTGACTCTGCTGTATCTCATCCTGAGTGAAGGAGAGAGGATGCAAAGCACCGACCCCAACTGCCAGCTCATGGACGACAATCGATGGTGAGCTGTTTGTATGTCAGTGGTGTCAACCACTTTCTCTCTCTGCCTTCTCACCTTCACTTGTGCTCTTGTCATTTCTGTAGATATGTTTTTGTTTGTTTCCACTTGTGTTATTTTATTAACCTACACTGACAATCACTCCCTGTCCAGGACTGAGTTGGTGTTTTCAGTGACAAGGGAGTTGCTCAGCATTCCCTCTTCATCCCTCTCTCCTCCCCTCTTCACCCCTCCGAACCTTCTCTCCCTCCTGTCACGCTACGTCGATCGGCAGAGGCTGGAGCTGTTGCAGGATAAGCTACAGTGAGTAACATCAGCACACTGATGTGGTGTTGGTACCCTGCTTTGGACAACACAACATGAAAAAAACAAACTGCTGTGCTGAAATCAGCTTTCACAGCCATGTTTCATATTTGTTATATGTTTAGGTCAATCATAGACCCAGTCAGAGTAAATGGCTAGAATAAAGATACTCAACAGGAGATCAGGAGCTGCTTGAATTGTTTTTTGTTGTTTAGTAAGAGCACAAGTATGGGCGGATAAACTAATTGTCTGTCGTTTGCCATTTTTCAGGATCTCTGCACTGTCCAGGTAGAAGTTAAAACAGACATCAACACAACCCTCTTCACACTTGATGCAGACCTTTCTTTTTGTGAGTGTGTGTATGCATGTGTGTGTGTGTGTGCACGCATGTGTGTGCGCTCTTGAAGTGAATCCATGGTGGATGATTTTAATCCAGCAGAATCTAGTTACTTTTGTTTTTCTTCGTGTTTAGTTTGGTGTGTGGGTGGGTGTGTGTGTGTGTGTGCGTGCGTGTTGGTCTGAATGATGAACAATGAAATCTGCATTTTTAAATATCTTGTTTACAATTATGCCTGTGATGAACCTTCAAATTAAAAAGTATTTCTATTATATAAAAATGTGGCCTCATGACGTCCTTGCCTTTCTCTTTCAATTTCTCCAGTCTCGCTGCTAGAACCAAAAAATATGTACTCTAACATTTTCAGACTCAAGATAACCATTTACAGTTATGTTCTTGCATTACCTACAGTGCAACTTGACAGCTCACAGTCAAGTGGAAGTGAAGTAGCATCTAATGTATCCTCAAAATCTAGCCTGCAGCAGAGATGAGAAATACCATCACTTGAGGTAAATTATCAAATTTTGTGTGATGTGTGAAGTTGGTTTCTCTGTAAAACAAATGTCATGGAAAACACAACTGGCCAACATAACTCTGTCTAGGGTTCATCTGTGACTTTAGTATCAGGAAAGCAGCAATCAATGGAGCTCTCATAAGGTACTAGGATTCAGTTAGTGCCAGGTTGGCACTCAATTTAATAAGCTATAGTGGAATGACATTTTTTGTGTTTCCAAAACCCAATTATTTAATTAAAGAACCTTTTAAACATAAGAGGAAGCAAATTAACAGAAAATGATGACATTAGTTCATAGAATAATATAGATAATGAAATAAAAATAAACATGTACATTTGTGGTCAAAAGTTTACATACAGAACATTATCAGTTGTAGGAGATGCACTACTATAGTAAATGTAATTAATCACTCTTGATTAATAACACAGTAGAGGTGGAACAGTTCACAAAATCCACGGTTTTTGGTTCAGTATACGCTGACCATTAGGAAAATCAATTATGTCTTGTATAGTCAGGTTAAAACTGAAAGAATGAGGCAGTCTGACATTTGACATCATTGTGACAGTCTAAGGTTAAAAGTAGGTAGATTCTGGCACTGCAAGAGACGTGATATTGCTAGTTCCAACATGCTTTTCATTTATTTGGCAAAGAAAGTTATCTTAAACAAATGCTAAGAACAAATAGTTATTTGCTGTCACTAATGTAATGTAATGGGCAGTCACAGTCAGGAAACTTTCAGTAGCCCTGGAGTAGAGCTGGTAAATATGGTTCCTTTCAAGGATTCGACTCATTATGAGTCTCTCACTAAACTGAATTAGGTTGTGCGAGTCACTTGAGTCAGTATTGCCTAATCTCCATGGAAACTCAGTCTAAGCCTATTGTCTACTAACCACTAACATAGTAAAAAACACAATGCAATAAAACATTATATACATGACTGGAAAAATAAGAGATACTAAAATAAAATAAAACAAAATAAACAATAGAGTACTGAGGAAGGAATGGTGTAAACGGATAAAGTTTCCAAATAGAGATAATTACAATATACTACAGTAGCCTCTGGCTACCTGCAGAATATTTTGTAACATCATGTTATTTATGGACTACAATGATACCATTAGTAAATACTTTCATAAATGCTTAAGTATTCCTCTAGCATTGGCAACCATAGACACCATAGCCACGTGTGCACCAGAGCCAATCACTGCAGAGCTCACTTCCACGACATACCTTAAGAAACAAGTAGGTTTATACCTGCAGCGGCCTGCAGCGACTTGGGGTAAATAATATCTGCCACGCTTTTTTGCCGACATTGCCGTCACGTTTGCTTTGTGTCTGGTGCAGGAAGAAACGGTAAAAATGGGCTTTTGTCATGAAAGTGTCTGCAAGCAGCAAGTTTGGTTGCTGAGGAACAGGAGAAGTTGTGTGAGGGACACTGGTGGTGATACAGACAGTGACAGAGATGGCGAGTTTTGAGAGTTGAAAGATTTGTGACATATAGCGTGTTTGGAGTGTATAGTTAGTGTGTTATATAGTGTTTAGTGTGTAGTGCAGTCGTTTTTTTGTGTTATGAGGCAAAACAAGGACTAGACTGCTGAATGTGGAACAGGCAGGAATGAGCTGAGGAGCCCTGAGCCCGAGGCATTGCCTGCATTTAAATGTAAATAGTTTGTAAATTTCAAAGACGTATGCACAGTTTAGCAAACAACAGTGTATATTTGCAGTATAACTACTGCAGTTGGTTCATTAAATGTATTTGTGGTTTTCACAGTAAAAAATCTAACTTTTTCCTACTCTGATTTTATGATATTTTGTGATTTTAGGTCCATAGTGCTAGTATAGTGTGTCAAAATGAAATATAATGGTATAATCAAAAGTAGTCAAAGACAGCCAATAATATCTCTGATGTCCCACCTTCAAAACTCATTCGGCCATCCACGAAAAAGCTACTTAACCTCTCACTTTTCTATAGGAATTCATGCTTCCTACGGGCAATGCACAAGTTTGAATAATCTGGAGGGAATTAATCAAGTTTAGCTTGGAATAGTTCTAATCGATTTCAGTTCAGTATATTCAATTTCATAATCTATACATTCAATTTCATAATCTGAAGCAGTGATTTCTTTTTTTTTTATAATTATCTTTTTATTCAGAAAGGCAAATTTACATCACATATATCATTTACAACCTTCATTATTTCAAAACTTAAATGTGAAATAGTACATAAAATGCAGGTCATACATATTGCCCTTCTGGGATTGAAGCAGTGATTTCTACACAGTTCCCATCTGCACAGACAACGACAGACAGTACTATCTGTTAGGGATGTAACGATGCATTGTGACACAGTTGAAAATAGGAAGTAATGCATGACGATTCGCATCGGTTGACAAAAAATGAATCACGAATGCAAAAGAAGTAGGATGCATTTTTTTTTTTTAGACATAGGTTACGTTATCTTAAAAAAAAAATTCACTGGATGGTGATTCATTTGTTCAACGTCAGACGTCAAGTCACGTGACTTATGTCACTATGTAGGTAGGGGGCACAGAACGAGGGAAGACATGGCGACGCTAGGCAACAACTTTTAAATAGAGGATGCGCCATGCGGTTTTAAATCACCTGTGGCGGCATTTTGGATTCCCCATATACACAAATACAACCGGTGAGAAATGGACAGACAAAACCAAAACAGCATATAAATATTGCAAGAGACTGCTAACATATACCAGCAACACAAGCCACATGCAGCAGCATATTAGCCGCCACCACAGTGAGAAGCAAAATAACGTTATGCCACCTCCTGAGCAAAAATTGCCGAAGGGGCAAACCACCCTGATGAGAGGCTTTACATCTCCTCTCCCCCATAACAACGCAATAGCGCAAGAAATTACAAGGGCAATTGGTTAAATTATGGGAAAAGATTTGAGGCCATTTTCCGTCGTTGAAAATGAGGGCTTTTGGCTGTTGATGAACATGCTGGAGCCAAGATACCACATCCCATCACGACAGCACTTCAGCCAGGTGATGGTGCCAAAACTCTTTACACGAGGTTGGTGTATGATCGTGTGCTTTCTTTCTCTGTGTGTGTGTGTATGTGTGTGTGAGTGAGTGAGTGAGTGAGTGAGTGATGTAAGCGATGTTTCGTCCTGGTGTGTGTGCTCACTTCAAGAATGTAACCTACCATAATGACACAATAACATAGCCTATGTGACTGCGTGTCAGCATGGTATATTCTAACTAAAATCACTACTGCTATTGTTACAATACTGAATGTCTAACGCAGTTATCATTTCATTTCAGATTTGCATCATATGTGCAATTTCTGGCCTTTTGGCAACTGGTGGAGCCTGTTGTGAAAACGAAGATGGTACGAATCACCTCCACCAATGCTGCATCTAGTCGCACAGCCTGGGTCCGAACGTCACAGTTGTCGCTGTTTTTGATGTAACACTCTGTGGGCCTACCTATGAGGGACTTCTCATTCATTGCACCACAGTCAGCAGAATAATTACGACATGGACACACTTCCTGTATCATCTGCTGGGTTCCATCCACCTGTGGATACCACCAGAAGTTGTGAAAGCCAACCTACCACCAGAAATCATCTCATTTCCTGACACACAAGTGGTACCTGACTGGACAGCTTTTTTGTCAAGACACCTTCCTCTCTCCTTCTTCAGAGCAGAGTCTTTTCAAAGTACAAGTCTCACACCACCTTCAAAGCCATGATTAGCATTGCACCCCACAGTCCCATCACCTTTGTCTCCTCATTGTATGCTGGGTCAATGTGCGACAATGAGATTTTCAAGCGATCAGGTAGAGATATAATTGTTTATTTTTTACAAATCTATACAATACTTGTACTGATGCAAACACCTCCAAATGTAGAGTTATTATTTTTTATTTTTTACAAATCTATACAGAACTTACATACAGATTTCTGTGTATGGATGTGTTAAGCAGTTGTTCAGTGTGGCCTGCTTCCTGGTCAACTACCAGATCGAACCACTGGTACACAAAGCACGGGCTCGATGAATTGAATATTTTTCCTTTTTCAGAATCATCCTATCACCATTTACACAATACCATAATTTTGTTATTGAGAAAAAGAAATAACATGAAAATATACAATTTAATAAGTATATAATATATTATGTATTTACAATATAATCTATTTGCATAATTTCCAGTGGTGTGCTGAAAAATTATTAACAACAAGCCAAAAGGAATCATCATTTACATCTATGGTAGCCTGACAGAGCACTAAAGTAAGACAGCTGGCACACAGTTTATGCTCTTCTCTCAGTTGCGTCACATGTACATCTACATTTTGTATAGATTTGTGAAAATGAACAATAAAACTTCTACACTCATAGAGATCTAGAGGAGAAATACACTCACATGTTTTGTATAGATTTTTTAAAAATGAACAATACAACAAGAACAACAACATAACATAAGAACTGATTTAAGAACTATTTAAGAAACTGAACTGACTGAGAGTAAAAATTTTAAAAAAGAAAAAAAAAATCTCCCTTCTCCCTAATAATTGCAGCCACCTCAGCATCCCTGTAAATACACTGCACAAGAATGTCATCATCTGCAAAGACGACAAAAATCGCACCACTCCATCCCAGTGGCCAACAGCTGACCCTGCACCTGCCAATAGTAGCTATGGCTCATTTTTAACTTTAATGTGCCGCTCTGCATTTTTAGTTAGCTACAGTCAACATAGCTTTTGGTATTGGGACATTTAACTTCAACAAGTCTCTCAGTTGCGTCAAATATGATGCCATCAGGAGAAGACTCCAACCAGGGGGCATCCGGGTGGATCACGAACCCACATGGCCAGCAGTTAATGTTTTTCATCCTGCAGTACTCCTGAATGGCAACTGGTTCCAGTGCCAATCCCCTCTTCATCAGTGCCATCTGAAACTCTCCCTTCTTCATTCTTACAGCCAGGTTTTCTGCTGAGCTCTGGCCTCTCACGTGACATATTTCCCTGTATCGGCAAGAAGTGATCCTTAGGCTTCGGACCCTGTGCCACTCCACACTGTCGCTCTGCTTTGTAGTGGCCGCCTCTATTTTCTACGCCATATCAAATGATGTTGCAATTGATCGCATATGCAGTTGCTGATGGCTACACAGAAACTGGCAGGAGGATGGATCCAGCCTGTAGCCATCTAATGGCGAAAGTGGTGGAGGGGGGACATCTGGATGGCACATTACAACCTCACTCACTGGCAATGCATGCTGGTACGAGATGGGACTCCCTTCTTGTACCACTCCAAAAGAGGAGTCCACAAGCAGCACATCCCCACTTATTGCCATGGTTGTGATGGGTGGAGCAATGTCTGCCATGAAGTCCTTTTAGACCTCCGCCACTTTCAGGACATCTGGATCTGGCAGGTCCCCCCGCACTGCCTTGCAACGGTTACTCCTTTGAAATTAATATTTGGAAGAACAAATGAAAGATTTTAAATTTCAATATAATTTTACAACAATTTTACACAGAGAAAACACTGAACAGTTATATATCACGCAAGTCTATACTATTACATAGGACAATAGATATTACACCATCAGCTACAGTGTATTGTCTGGCTTTGGGCTTTGTGGAGAGGAACACCATATCACCCACTCTGCCTGGTTTCACATCCTGTTAAGTACACAAAAGAACCATTAAATGAATTAAAATTTCATTGATGAATTGATACCAGCAATGGAAATAGCATTATCTTGTATTTGGATCATGGTTCTTGGCTTGTGCCAACACTGCTCTGTGTCTGTGCAGCTAAGGACAGGGGGCAGGGCAGCCAGCTTGAGAGTGGAGTAATGTGCTGAGTGGAAAAGCAAAGCAACGTTGTGGTTGCATAGAGCTGTTCCAGCCATACAGGAACACACTGCCTCTGCCATGTCCACCGGTGAGCAATTCTCAAAGGCAATCTACACATCAAAGTAACTTTAATTTCCAAATGAAGTCACTACAACAACAATGAAAATGAGAAAGATGAGAGCAGGCTAATCAGCCAACAAGTAGGTATGAAAATAGCTGTCATGGAATCAACTGCAGAGAGAATTAAAATCTAGTTCTGCTCTGTTTTAGGCACTATAATTGACGCACCTTTGAAGCCTGTCTCTCTACTCTATTCATTATTGTTTTTCACTTAATTATGATAATAATAATTTATTGTAACAACATAAAACAGTGAACAGTGAATGATATGAACAGGTTATATATTAACACAGATTCAGGGTACAAAATCAGTACTTACCTACCACTGACCAATGTACCATGTCTAACCTTATGCTCTAAAGAACAACAGCAGTCACAAAGAGTTTCTGGGGTTTCCATGAAAGCTAAGTCTAAGTTCACGTTATTTGTCGAGCAACCGCTAGTTGTCTTAACAAGTATCCCTTTAACATTTATAATTTCTGAATTCACAGTACCAACTCTAGCCACATAAAACCCCAAGAAACTACCTGACTTGATTAACGTTAAACTTTTTTTTTCTTCTCCCTACTCTGAGGACATGAGGCTTTTTGTGTTTCCTCATCGACCTGTAGCCCTGACGCTCACTCTCCCTGCTGGATCTTTGTTTGAAACTGTAGGACTGAACATTATTAATTATATGTAAAATGTAATTGTGCATCAATTGAACATGTTACAGTCGATTAGATATCCTGTCAAGTTGTCAAAGGCGGCAAGCACCTACAGCCCATAGCTAGCTAGCTATTGTTATCTGAGATTCTGTTCAACTTTGTAGGTCTCCGTTTATGTGTGAATCATCTCAGGCTGGGCATTGGGAGTCACACCCCCCCCAAAAGTTAAAGATGTTTTATGTACTATTATTTATTATTAATAAATTAAGCAGGTACTGTTTGTCTGCATTTAAACAGCTATGAAGAATACAGCTGTAGCCATTCTCTTTACTGCTAATAATCTCCTCTTTGCCACCATTTTGATCTGCAATTAACCCATGTAAGTCTAACACTTCACTTCAATGTAGAGTGTAAGTGCAAACTGTGAGAACTATTCAAGGTTTTAACATTCCACCTTAATGTCCTCAGTTCTTGCCAGCAGCACTTTGATGACCTGACACAGGACAGTTATTTCAGATTTGCAGGAAAAGGTGGAAAAGTAGTGGTTTCAGCCAGCCTTCAGCCTGTTAATCTTAATGTTAAAGCAACTCCAATGCAATCTGAAAGGTTATTCCAGGAGGTAGGATGATAAAATCCAAAAGGCTCTTCTCCAAATTAAAAGGTTCTGTTTGTAAGAAAAGTTGATTCTTGAATCTCATTTCCAACTCATCGCCACCCCAAAGCATCAGTGTTTGTCTTGTGACACATGTACTTATTGTAAGTTGCTTTATTCAAAAGTGTCTGCCAAATGCCCTAAATGTAAATGTTAATGTAAATGTCAGTATTTGCCTCAGAACTCAGCACTGTATCATCCCACATCACCTCTTCAAAATGTAGCCAGGGATTAGCAGGAAAAGCCCAGATATGTTTACACAGTACGAAGTCTCATCTAACAGTTATCCATTGTTGTGTTGCTGTGTTTTTTAAAAAAAATCATATATGCAGAAATATTCCATTTTCCTACCACTGAGAGTGAGTGAGAGGCTCTGGCTCTCAGAAGTGCAGTTATGATATAAAACAAAGCTGTGATAAATGCAGCTGTAGTTCCCTTAGCAGACCTTATCCAGACCACTATACCTGAAGTAGGCAGTGTGATTGACAGCTGGTTGGGTGTGGCTCTGGTTGGGGCCAGTGAAGATGACAGAGCAGCTGATGGTGATGGTGACATCCATAGAGAAAACAGCAATTTTGGGCCGAAGCAGGATTTCTGTAGGCAGGGATGAAGTGAAACCAGTGTATGTCTTTGTGTTAAAAAGTTATTTAAGGGGTGATCAAAATAGTGCGTAGTTTGTGTTTTACGTGAAACATAGGGTGATAACAGTAAATGTCATTAGAAATTGGAATTTGGAAAAAATACTAACTTTTTAAATTGAGGCTATGTAGACTGGGACTTGTAAGACATTCTTTCTGTTACAAAGGAGAGTAATGGTAAACTGACTTTCATTTTTTGTTACTTTAGCCTACCAAATTTAAACAGTCCTTTAGGGTTTACCAAAAGCCCTTAAAATCCAACCTAGCACCGTACTAATTGCACAGATCATTTAGAGGAGAGCTGCCATTAATGGGCCTGGCTGGTGGTCGTATCTGACTCATGGGTTATTCGTGTCAGGTGCCAAACCAGAGGAAGCAGGGAAGACGTTCGGACCCAGGCAGTGAGAAGCTAGGCGAGTCTCCTCACTACCAGCTACCAGCCCTGATTTTAAAGTAACCTCTTGTAGGTTTAAGTTTAGGGATCTAACCCTTTATAACGGAGAGCTGGTCAAGTGCCTCCTGGACAGGGGCAAACTCGGGGCAAACTCGGGATCTAACAAATCAGAGAGAGGTCTGGCTAGTTTTATAATCAGTGTGGTTTGGTTCACTAGCAAGTTTAGACAGATCAAGATCAAGTATATTGGTCAATATTTTCTTCCGGTTACAGAGACGTGACGGGAGAGTCTATGTAGTATTCTTCTCCGGCTTTAGAATATTTAAGTAGGTTTTTAGTTTTTTGGAGGTTACATTTCCTCTCTAGCATCCTTTTCATGTTTGTGCTGAAAGTGAGATCCACCCTGCCCCTGAATTAATATTAGGGCTGAACGATATATCATTTCATATATCTATATCTATTCATATCTATATCTAGATATGAACATTCAAGATATTACTATCGAATAAGAAACGATATAAACGATATATATTTCCCCGCTCACCCTGCATGTACAGCTCTGGCAGTCACAACAAACATCATTTTTACGATGTGCCCTTGAATGCACCGCTAAGGCCAACCAACTACAAACCTCATTTCATGCTTGCTGTGGATCGACAGCTGAAGCCAACCAATGACAAACATGAGGGCGGGAGTGAGGGAGACCGAGACGCGCGCACACACACACACACACACACACACACAGTGTTGCCAACTTGGCAACTTTCTCGCTAGATTTAGCAACTTTTCAGACACTCTTAGCGACTTTATTTCTAAAAAGCGACTCGTGACAAATTTAGCGACTTCTTCAGATCATCAGGGGAAAGACGAGAAATATATGATATTGTAATTCTCTGCTGCTCAGAGTTATCGCATTCCATGGCTCCTCTGCAGCAGCACCGGGGTCTCTCCCCTCCCGAGCGGCTGTGCAGGCGGCAGGCCGGTGTGTCGGGGGCTGGCTGGGGCAGCAGGAGCGACACCGCGGCCGCTCGCTCTGTGGATTTGAGCCTGGATAGCTGCTGTTTACTCTGTTGATTCATTAATTCTCTGACTTCTTTCTAGATTCCACTGGTACTTGACCGATAACCTGAAGCTGCTGAGTCTCGATCTTCACTTTCACTCTTCTCTCCAGATTAGATGTCATCGTTCATCTTGTAAAGATGCACATAGTTAGTTTGATCTTCTTCCTCTCTTTACTGTTGATACTTCTAATATATTTGTCTCTGTAGTGAGTTTCTGATCATTTGGTAATGATTTCTCTATCAACCATTTGTATATGGCTTAAAATAATGTCTTTATTTTTCTGAAATATGCTTGGTTTTCACCGAACCCATAGTCATATCGTATCATACCGATATCAAGATATCTGGCATGAATATCGAAACATGAAATTTTGTCCATATCGTTCAGTCCTAATTAATATAGCCTACTTAAGTTGGTCCAACAGAGAAAGCCCTTTTATAGTATTCTAATGACTGGAGGAGTACTGGGTGTGGACAGTGACTCATGGGAGTTTAACGTCATGTACTCATGATAGTGCTGTTGTTCAGATATGTGTCGTTTTGTTGCTTTCTGGGTGTTGTTGTGTTCTGAGGATGTGTGATGTTGAATTAGCATAGACATGGATTTTGCATTGTGCCACCATGGCCGAGTATGATAGAGCAGGTGATGATGTTCATTAAACGTTTGTCTTTATGAGTGGGGTGGTTTAAACTTCAGTGCTGGCAGTGTGCTGCACTCCAGAATCTGTCTTGAAAGACTTTCTTATGACCAAGCTAGCTGCAGTACGAGTTGCCATTTAGCTACTGTGAATTCCACACTGTGTGGACTGTGTCGTAGGAGACAGTACTTGATAATACACTTGTAAAGCAGCCACCACCTTTGTTGTTTAGCTATTTTGAATAAGTTTGGCTTGAATAGTTCAAATCAATTCTGAATCAGTTTATTCAGTCTCATATTCTGAAGCAGTGTCTTCTTTGCACATATCCATCGGTTCTCCACATTAAAATTAAGTTCCGGACAAAGACAAACAATTATATATGTTTATTAACTAAAAGTTCCTGGGTAAAATAAATGAAATGACAATTTTAGACGAACAACAACAGATAACAGAAAATGTAAAGACTGTAATTAGGAAAATGATAAATTTATGTGACTGTCGGCAGATTGTGAAGTTAAAGGGTTGTGTTTTTATATATTAAATATTACGGGAGTAAATTTTAATACTAACGAGACCCTAATCTCACTTCACTTAAGTTCATAAGATAGAAAGCTAGAACTTAGAAGTCAGAACTTAGACAGAAGTCAGAACTTTAGACACCAGATCTCACATGTGTGGATCCATCTGTATGAAGACGTTCGGCCTGCTTTGTCTGGGATCGGGAGGTCCTGAAGTTTGGTTTCCCTGAGTGGTCTGGGTTCGGCTGTGGGCTTGTCGTGTCAGTCCAGTGGCCAGAATGAAGTCTGGTACTCTGTTGAGGAACTCTGGTCCAAAGGCCCAGCAGGATGTCTGCTTGAGTGCGCCGGGGGCAGAGTCTTTTACTTGGAGACCACTTGTCTAATGAAGCAGACAATTACTGCAACATTTTTCAGCAAATGAGGATAGTCTTGAAAAAGACTTTTTCTTTGTTGTTTCCAGTGGTGGTTCTTAAGTTCTGATTCTTAACCTAATTAGAGAGGATGGTTATATGCACAGTCAAGTGAATTGTGTGTTTCAGTCATTGATAATTAGTAATGACAGCTTATTGTTTGAAGGGCCATATATATATATATATTTAAGAGTACTGTTATTCATGTACCATTTCTTTGTGTATATTTCAGATATTTTCAGTGTAACTGTATGAAAAAGTATAACTTCCAGTTTAAAATCAGTTGAAATGAAGATATTAGGTGTGTGGCAGGTGGTGTTGATGAAGGGGTACTTAGCTCATTTGACAGGGATGTGGGCAACAATATAGAAAATGGCTGGTAATTACTCCTCTGGACCTCAAATCATCATAAGTTCAATGTAAAAGTAACACTTTACTTTACTTTAGTAGAAAAGGAAGCCACTTCCTTACTGTGCCACAGTCCATCAGTGCATGTTCAGAGCTGTCACAATCAGAGTAAAAGTAAGAGGACCAGTTCAAATAAAAAAGCAGTCACACATTTCCCCAAAACAAAGATGGGAGAGTGTCAACATGACGTTTTTTTTTAACAGAGACTTAGTCAATGGGAATAAAAGAAGATGGCAGATGTAATCAAACAAGAACAATAGCTTGCACTGCTTCTGCTGCTAAATGTTTCTCTAAAAGAATACAGACTTAATAAGGAAGGACTACAGGACTGGAAAGATGCAAGACACTTGCTGAAGGTTCATGAGGAGGATAGCCAGGAGCACAATACCCACATGGCAACATGGAAGAGTTGGAGGTCATTTTGCAAAGCGGCTGACAATAGATAAGTAGGAGGTGGCACTCTGAGGCTGAGAGGTAATATGGTTGTGCAGTGCCTTATTTACATTGTGTTTTTATCACTTGATTTTTCTTCAGTTTTTATTTGGTGCGAATCTTGAATACATACCTGCAGTTTTTGTGTGAGTGTTGGAAAACTGATTGTGAAATTGACTGAGATGCAGGCACAGGCTAAGATCTTGCTAAGGGCGTTTCGTCATACCCTGTTTTCAGTGAGTAGCCCCTTGCACATGTTCACCCTTTATTTTGAAGGCATACACAGGAAGTAATTTTACAATACTTTGACACTTTAGGGTCTAGACACCCGACCATAAAGCTTCAAGAGCAGAGGTAGAAACAGAAAACGACTCAGCTTTCTGCAGAACCGTTATGGACACAAAACCGTATTTAAGATCGCTATTTCTCCTGTACAGAGGCGAGTGGAAGAGAGCGACATGGGCAGGGAAACGGAGGTTTTCGCCTAACATTACTACAGCGTTCTCTGCAACGCAACGCAACTCAGCGTGAAGCTGCCGTCGTCACGAGACATGTCACCATTTTCTCACGTTTTGACATCTAATAGGATAGTGCAATGTATATACTCATATACAGTTTATATGGTATTACACGAAGACAGGCAACAGGTGGCTCCGTGGCGCAATGGATAGCGCATTGGACTTCTAGTCAATCATAAGAGGAGTGATTCAAAGGTTGTGGGTTCGAGTCCCACCGGAGTCGAACTTTTGACTCATCATTGTTCTGGATTTTCAAGTTAGTCTACATTAAACATTCATGGATTTGATCTATTTTGTATCTATTTACGGATGTATCGATTTAGTCGGTGATGAATGAGTCAATTTTAGTCCTTATAATCCTTATGTTATACCCGAGAATGACAAAAAGTGTAGAAATATGTAACTTGCCTGTTTTGAATCTAGTAGTTGGTTTTGTTGGGGATTACATAAAATAGCGATAATGACAATTGAAATTATAATATTCAAATTCCAACAGCTGGTCATTAAAATGACATTAAACAGCAACGTGACAACGCTTGTAGTCCCGTGACCCATTAAGCACTTTAACCACTAGATGGAGCCTTTTTTCATTCCCTTAGTACATGTGCAGTCTGGCTGTTGGATGTTGTAGTATCACTGCACTGTAATTTGCTGGAGATTATCAAACAGGGACAAGTAGAGGAGAGAGGACGTCAGTGAAACAAGAGAGTGGAGCATTTTAACTCAACCACAAATCACATCATTAGTGATGGGTATAGTGAGGACATCAGTGGCCTTTCTTCTTCACCTGGCTGCCTCCCTGGCGGTAAGACACCAGATAATTCACACTATATCAAAAAACACTACAAGGCTTCTTATCAGTCCATATTCCTTGCATAGCTTTGGTTTCTGTGTACAGCCTCTGTCTCAGATTTCTTTTCTTTCACCCAAACACAAATGATGTGATTGGAATTTATTTTATGGTGGCCACAGCTTTTAAAATTAACACTTTGACAACGCGGTCTGAAACTGTGTGGCTGTTAGACTGAGTGATCCACACACCTCACTGAGGGGCTGTTTGCTTGGTTAAGTAGTGGTTCCAATGAAAACTGTTCATGTCAAGGTTTACCCAGAGTTACAAGAACAAATGACAACCCAATCATGTTAGGCCAGTATCTCAGTGTCTACTGTGTCATGATCCTGTGAGATTCAGTGTGATTTTGGTTGTGGGTGCTACATGACTTGTTGTTTTTAAGCTTGACCACCATATTTATTTTTTTGTCGTATTTTGGGGGGGTTGTGACTGTTTTTAAACTGGTAACGATTGTAGAATGTTTCATGTCTCTGGTCTCTGGTATCTTATGTCATAAAAATAACTGCAATGTGGGGATATCCAGGTCCGAGCCTGCCCATACAAATCAGGTGCATGATATGTATGTATGTAGGCAACAGTAATACAATAAATCGTTAAATCTTAAGTTCAAGGAAATTGCATGATATTAGCATTTAATCTCTTAAACTCTCAAGAAACCTAACTTTTAACCTAACTAACTAGCTTTTCCAGTCCAATAAAGAATGTTTAGAGGGTTAATTGTTGCAGAGAATTCATGTAATTTTACACTAAAGCTAGAAACAGTATGCCAGCCATGTAGCATTCAGTATGTTCCTTGTGTTATGGTTGCAGTTTTGCCCAGCTGTAACATGTGAGTGGCTACGGTAGTTAGCAATACTTGCTCTTGAAGATGAGTTGTTGACTTGTTCTGACCGTTCCCATCCTCCTACCCATGAAGTCCAAGGTAACCCTCACGCAGTGAACCAGTTACAAATCTTTTTTTTTTTTTTTTAATGTAAACATGATTTAGGCAGTGTAACGAGGGGAACATTTGTTTGATGCATGTTATTATTTTTTTAGCACATTCTTAACTTATTGTACTGATGGAGGCAACAGTGGTCATTTCAAAATGTATCGCCAGTGGAAATTATTCCTATGATTGTGTTTCTTTACCTTTCCAGGCTCCTGTGCCGTGTGAGGAGATGGTGGTCCACCTGGAAGCGGAGATCCAGGGCCTGAAGAGGGTGATCAACAACCAGCAACAATACATCCAGGAGCTCCACAACAGCCAAGCCCAGCAGCTAGAGAAAATACCCAACTCCCACCTGGGCCCTGAAAACCTGTACCGAGGTATGGCCACAGTTCAAATGTGCATATCTGCAAGTCTACAACTACAAGTTGTGTTGAAGGCAGATCGTCTCAATTCACCTATTTGCTCCACCAAGCAAAGTTGGTCTTCACCAACTCAGGAGTTGGGGAAGACCCAAACAAAGCAAAAAGCTAGTAAAATATTGAGCCTGGATTACACATGCAAATGAATGCTAATGTTACTTTGTTAGCTAAAACACCTGTGTTAGGCAAATCTAAGTGTCCCCAAAAAAAGCATTGTTAAGGTCCTGTTGAATGTCTCCAGTTGTTTCAGCAGTTAGCATTTGGCAGCTAGGACAACACTTCTACAGCACCTTCTTCACATTAAAAAGTTCTTCCAGACACTAAATGTATCTCAGAGACCTTGTATATATTTGTGTTTGTGTGTTCAGACTGCTCAGAGGTGTACGCAGATGGTAACGTGGCCAGTGGGCTCTATGTGATCCGTCCAGACGGCTCTCCCACCACACTGAGTGTCTACTGTGACATGCACAATGGAGGAGGATGGACCGTCTTCCAGAGGAGAAGAGATGGCAAAGAGAACTTTGACAGGTGTGTGTGTGTGTGTGTGTGTGTGTGTGTGTGTGTGTGTGTGTGTGTGTGTGTGTGTGTGTGTGTGTGTCTCAGCTTTACACTCAAAAATAGAAATATACTCTCTGCATGTGTGACTTTTGACATGTAAAGTGAATGTATGTGTGCACAGAGCGTGGGTGGAGTACAAGCATGGATTTGGAGACATCTACTCCCCAGATGGAGAATTCTGGCTGGGCAATGAAGCTCTACACTATCTCACGTCACAAGGTGTGTGTAGGTGTATTGGTGTGTTTATGTCTAGATGATAGGATGATCACCTGTGTGACTCTAGTCTCTGACTTCTAGGAAACTACGACCTGCGGATTGATATGGAGGACTTTGAGGGTAATCAGCGCTACGCAGAGTACAAGAAATTCACTGTGGACGCTGAAAAGGTAAAAACAAAAAATATTTTTAGTTTAATTGTAAAGTGCCAGGAGTCATTTGTTGAAATGAAACTCTTGTGAAACACATCTTTGGAAAATGATTTATATTCTCTGGACTGGATTCAATTGATAGATTTAATGCAATTATACATCTTTCTGTAGTATACTCCATCTCTCTTCTGTGAAAAAAAAAAAACAGCTAACCATTTGAGTCCATCTTTCCTGCTATTTCTGTTCTTTTTTTTCTGTCTGTAACCTCGTACTCTTCTCATTTCCCACAACACATGGGCTTTTATTTAGACTAGCATGCAACAGCAGCAAGGACGTCTGGCTCCAGGTCCCCCACCTGTTCTGCATCTCTTCACTTTCATTCTCTTCTCATCCCTCTTTTCACTGCAGTTTTCCAGTTTTTCCTCCCTTGTCTGTTCTCTCCCTTTCCCATCCTATCGTCAGCCTATTTTCATGTCATTTATAATCATGCTGCTATTCAGAACAAAACCCCATCAGCGTCATCAAATGATTCCAGGTGTAAGACAATCTTTGAGCACTTACTTTTGATGGATTTGTTTAATGTTACCACTCTGGTAACATGCAAATATCAGATAATAATGTTAGTTGAACTAAAGCTCTTTTGTAATTTCAAAAGTGTATTCACAAGTTTTTTCCTTCCATGTCCACTCACAGGACCAGTACCAGTTACATCTGGGAGAGTACACTGGGGATGCAGGAAATGCTCTGAATGACATGAACGGGCCTCCTTCTGCTAGACTGGAGTGGAGCGGTCCAGGCTTGAGGACACACGGGGTCAAATTCAGCACCTATGACCAGCAGAATGATGGAGGAGCTGAAAATGAAGATGCCCAGTGTATCAGACACAGCAAGTCAGGCTGGTGGTTCAGTAGGTAAAAGATAATTCAACTGCAATCTATGTGAGGCACTTGTGTGAACCTTAAGAAGGAAAGACAGGGGGCCACAGATGTATGTATACAGCACTTACTACTGACCAAGCATTTGAGATTTTTCTCTTACTTCCTCGTCACAGGTGTGATTCAGGCAACCTGAATGGTCATTACTACAATGGACCGTACCAAGCCATGACCGACGACGGGGTGGTGTGGTACACATGGCACGGTTGGTGGTACTCCATCAAATCTGTGGTCATGATGGTACGAGCTGCTGACCTTGAGCATCCCCCGCCAGTCATCACCCCGCTGCCAGGACAACTAGACTCCAACAAGGCAGCAGATGCCATTGATCTTCCTCATGGCCGGTAGGCTGATGGCAGTGTGGCAGCAACATATGTGGCAGCAACATATGTCTCCTTACTGGAGCTATAAACTGTTAAAGTCATCTCAACCAGACTTTTCGGCATGACTGGTTAGATATGTGTAACAATGCATTTATTTTAATATTCAAAATAAAACATCCTTGCTAAACTCTTCTGTCATATTGTATTTATTCTGTGTCCAAAATAAAGCAGAACATGGTAAACATAGGCAATCTGGGTACATCTGAGGTTTTTCAGGACAAACAGCAGACACACAATGTGAGACTTGTTTTGGATTAGGTAAAGAACACAGCAGAGTCTTTCAGTTGAGAACGGTCTATGGACATTATCACGGACATCCTTCTGCTGATTTTGGATGTGACCTAAAGCAAAGACATAACTGATCCATCACTGGTTCAGCTTTGTCTCATGATTCATGAGAGGATGTAGGAGAGTTGTATCCCTTTATGAATGAGAGATTTAAGGGAACAAGTGGAGAGTGGTAAACACTGTCCTGGTCAACAGCATCCTTGTTAAATAAACTGCATATCTGGCTCTGAGATGGGGTGTGTGTTTGTGTGTGTGTGCGCGCGTGTGTGTGTGTGTGTGAGAATGTGAACTGGCCTGCTCAGATTTAACATCCAAGAGTGAATACATTCCACATAGTAGATTAAGGTAGAGGTTGTGAGGAGCTTACACAGAGGAACAGACATCCATTGGATCAGAGGTCTATGTCAGTAATTCAGGTCAGTTCCTCAAATGAACAAACTTGTTTGTTCCCGTTTGTCCAGAGAGGGACATCAGGACCACAGCCGTCTTCCAGAGATCCAAAGCAGATCAGTGATTGAGCGTCACTCTTTGGGGGAAAAAAAGTCTTTTTAAAAGAAGGGAAAAGGCAAAACAATCCATGTTAATCCAGCAAGTACCCGTCATTTCATGATTTATCAGACCCAAACAACTTTGAGCCAGTTTCCACTAACAAATCCAAGGATCTACTTCTTAAGAAGAAGAGTATAAAGAACAGGATGAGCTCAATTTAAACTGTACAACATAACAAAAGAAAAACAGGGAGGGTTAGTCAAAACCAAAGTGAGGCGCTATGTACAGACCCTGAGGTGTGCCTGTTGTTTAGGTTTTCTTTAGAAAAAGAAGAAAACTTTCTTGGAGAACAGACGTTCGACAGCGAGCAAGGCCAGTCCCACGCTCAGTCTTAAGTGCATCGGTGCCACTGCATCTTCTCGCTCTCACAATAAGAGTCTTTAATACAATTTATTTCTAATATACAAGTTCATCATGGAAATCTTACAGCACTGCTGTGACTGCAATCTCTCTGTATTTGGAGCTTCTTCCGTCTTTGTCATGCTAAGAAAGGTGATGGGGAGAATCCAGAGGTCAGAGGAGAGGAGGGGCTTTTGGGTTGTTGGGGCTATCTGGGTGATAAGGGTGCAGCTGTGGGGAAGGAGGCAGAGTTCCGGGGTGAGCTGAAGGGTGAGGTGGGTGAGAGACGGCGGGGACTTGCCAGCAGGTCTCCATTGTGAAGCTTCCACAGCAGCTCCTCGTTCTCCATGGACAGACGCTTGTTGACCTTGGACTCTTTCTGCAGCGTCTGCTGGAGTTTGGCCTGCTCACTGGACAGCTGCCTGCAGGGGGAGACAGAGAGATGTAGTGGGCAGCAGGGAGACACACTGTGGCAGCCAGTCGAGCTTCATGAGGACAAAATTATTTGAAAGGATAATGAACTAGAATTCTAATATCTGTAATTACCCTCCATGTGAGATTCAATGAACCACACTCTCCATTTTTTCAATGGTCAGAAGACAAAAACAATATCAATGCTAGCACACAAGCTAGAAAACATTTTACCTCAATCAGATTATGTCTTCATTTAAGATAATTGTTAGAGTCTTTTGAATACAGGGTCTCCTAGTAAAGACACTGATGAATGACCTGTTTGCTACTGTTATGTCGAGTCAAGAACACAATCATCTGTCTTACAAACGATGAGTTAAAGCAAAGGTCTGATGTGAGATAAACCTATATGATGGCAATGCCCCTTTGTTCAACTTGCAGGAGTTTAAAATCTTGACATTAAGCTTAACATCCACACACATTATAATTACAATGAAGTCAATTCGTACATAGTGATCTTTACTATTTAAACCGCACAGCAACAACAAGAGGACGTACTTTGAGAGAGCAGCATGTTTGTCCATCCGGGCCTTGTAGTCTTCATTTTCCTGTTGGACCTTTGTCAGACACTCCTCCAGCTTCACATTAGTCTCCACCTGCGACACAAAGCAGCGCAGAGATTGGTTTGATCCCAGTTCAGTACCTTCAGTAAGACTTTTCACCCCAGTCAGTAATCACATTTTCCCAGAAGTGAACAGTGAAGCAGCACTTAGAACACAGCGCGGCATTGACTCTCACAGATGACTGTATGTGAAAGAGATCAACTGATGCTGACCAGTTTGTCCATCTCCATGAGCTTCTTCTCCTTCTGGTGCAGCTGGTTGTTCTTGATCTCCAGCACCACCTTCAGACTCTCCAGCTCCTGCTCCAGGTACACCGTGTGGGAGTCCTTCTGCGCACGCACACCCACGCACACACACGCACACACACACAGGTTAGTAGAGGTTACATCAAACCTGAAGGTTGAACAGTTACCATGATTAAACATCAGTAAATGGTCGTGCCCATCATGTGACCTTAGAGAGCTAAGGAACCTAAGTGGTGGAGAGTTCATGTGGCTCAGCGTAAGAGTGTAACGCTCATTCAAACCAGCAGGGGGAGGTGATATTTGGCAGAGGGACACATTCAGACCAACAGTGGGCTTCAGCCCCATGATAATGACTGCCCCTCAGCTCAGACACTGCAGTGAGGTTGCACCTTACTGGATATTAAGAAATCAGTGGTCTGAAGCAGGTCTGAGCTCCTCTACAATGACTTTTGACTCAATTTTCAGTGGGTGTCTGGGGCTTTAGAAGGGAGGAAAGCACAACTGGACAGCTCCCTATTTGTTTTTTGTCTGGCTGGCTGTCTTTTGTAATAAATTAAATGTACAGAAACAAGGCATAATCTGATTAATATTCATTCATTGACTTGCATTCACACAATCTCCAACACTGTGTGCGTCTACAGTCACAATGTCAGGCAGCTATTATTAGAGACGTAACCATCTTTACCAGATTCTTGTCGGTCAGTATGCGCATCCTCCTCTCCTCCTCTGCTTTAAGCTTCTCACTCAGAGCCTCCTTCTCTGCTGACAGCTCAGATATTTTCTCCTGGAGGTGGATGGATTTACAGACAGTCATTACTGAGTGAAGAACACTGAGCTTCGGTTCTTGCGAAGAAGATTCATGAGAGCCAACATGCTGCATTAGTGCCAACATAAGCACGATGACTCAAATATATAATTATAAGAAATACTCCAGACATGCCATGTTATGTGACAGAACCTTTGCAACTAGTTTCCCTGCAGAAATGTGTCCTCTTTGTTAGTTTGTATTCGTCATGGCCGTGTTGTGTGGATTCTTTGCTTCCATGTTAAACTGCAGGGAATTTGGCAGGCAGCACATTGATGCTTTCCATAAAAAATCAGTATTCCTCCAGAAGAATTTGGAGTCCAAATGGAGAAAAATATGTTTGGTTGGCAAAGACAACTCCATTTTTATTTTCTAACCAAACTGGAAAAGTCCCTGGTGTGACTACTGCAATAGCTGTAGTGAGTAAAACATGACCAGCCACCAAATCATATAAAGTATTAACAATATTTACTGTGTAAGACCGATATGGCAGATGCTGGTATTAGTTATTAGGGAGCAAAAGAAAATGTCTTTGCAGTGATCCATATATGAATATATGTAAATATGAATACATGAATGTCTCTTACAGAGAGAGATGCTTCTGTCTCCTTCACAGTTTTCTCCAGGTTCTCGAGGTCTGTCTGCTGGATCCTCTTCAGCTCTGACAGGAACACACATACACAAAGAGACATCAGCCTCAAATGACTAATCTTGCTAACACTTATTCAATATATTAAATGATTATGAAATATGTAAGTGTTCAGCTAGTAACAGGCTATTTAAATATGTAGCTTCCTGCACAAACCTTCTATTGAGGTGTCATACTGTAGTTTGAGAGACCCCATCTTCTGGCTGTGACTCAGTTCTTGGTTCTTCCTTTCCACTTCCTGTCGGCTCCTCAGCTCCTCGACCTGATGGATGCAGACACAAATGAGGAGAGTGTACAAATGACTTTACAGAAGCCTAGCAAGACCAAGAGAAAGCCAAAAATACTGTCTGGTTTCTTCCCTCACATTTAGTGATGTTAGTTTGAGCTCCTGGTGCTGCTGTTATCTGAACCAAATGATTTCAAATTAGAAAAAAAGCCTTGGGGTTCTTCTATAACACTATGGGATCAAATCTTTTGATCAGATGAGTTGTGTAAGCATGTAACAGCTGACCTAAAGCAACTTGAGCCTCACATTCATGTGTGTGTGTGTGTGTGTGTGTGTGTGTGTGTGTGTATGTGTGTGTGTGTGTGTGTGTGTGTGTGTGTGTGTGTGTGTGTGTGTGTGTGTGTGTGTGTGTGTGTGTGTGTGTGTGTGTGAGATAAAACACACTGCTGTAATCATGCTTGTCCTGCAGGAGTTTCATCCATCAAATTCATTCATTACATCATGTCATGTTGCATAGTAAGAGGAATTTTTTTCACCTTGTGTGTAATTGTTTCTTTGGTTTTATGAGAGACCCACAGGCTGAACAACATTTTACAAGATTAACAAGCAACTACTTGTGTCTGTGACAACAGGAATGTGTATGAGAGTGTGTGTGCTCTGACCTGCTGTTCCATCAACATGCGGCATTTGTCAGCCTCCTCCTGGTATGTCTGGTGTACTTTGTCCCATTCTGTTTGGTAAAAACTCCTCAATCTGACACACAGACACATAGAGACAGACCCAGGTTACATCCAGAGAGCAGCAGAATCTGGATTTGCTTCTTTTCTGTGTCTTTTCTGACAGTAAATGGAGAGCCATCAATTTGGACCCATCTGGGCTCTGGAAAATTGTGATTAGTATGTTTTACAATCTTGACATTGTACTGTATAGACTAAACTATTAAGCAGTTAACCATGAAATAATATTGCCGGATTAATCAATAATGGTTAAAATTAGGGATGTCCCCATTAGATTTTCTTTTTACCCTGATCCCAATCTGAGTCTTTTAATATATAATAAATGCTGATACTGAGTCCCATTCCAGTACTTAGCATTAACTAATATTTTCCTGGATAATACAGCTGCATTAAGAGGGTTCAAGCTCTTCCTTAATAGGATTTTTTTTATTTTGTTGAAGCAAAGTATTTAATGTGGCTCTTTCTTATTCTGCATATGCTACTGCAATACTGGCCTACCACCTTCCTTATGTTAGCAAGTGAGTGTGTGACGCTGCACTGTGACAGCAGATCCTCGTGTACAGCCAGCTGAAGTGTGTGAGACGCAGCCCACGCTTGGTACCTTCATATCATCCACTGCTGTTTCTCATATTACATACCTTGTCATGTAAAATGTCTGTTTCACATGCATTCAGCATCTCCTTTGCCTGTTTTACATGCTCTGCTGTATGAGACCCATGAAACGAGTGCACATGCCGGCACATTGTGACTCGAAACAGGAGTTAATGTAATGTAATGCAGAGATGGTAGGGCATACCAGGGATTCAAAAGTTCCAGATGAAGAAGAAAACCCTGATCCTCTACCACAAAGATGAGCTGGTTATCCAGAGTGATTGATTTAATGACCTTCTCTGTAATATCCTATCGTAACAAATGAGTAGTAAAAAAAAATTAAATGCAGCTCTTTTCTTACCCCCTTGGGAAACGTTCATATTGCAGATGTTACATGTCACTGTTGGACTGCTTTTACTTTCTAACTGAAGTTATTTCCACACTGCAGACATTTTGTCCACAGGTTTGCCAGAGTAATGTTACATGTGCATCTGAGTTCTGCCACAATTTGTGCTCTGAAGGACTTGGGTCCACGTTCAAAATTGCCCATATCCTGCAGATCAAATCGGGACATCCCTTGAAATAATCATTAGTTGCTACCCTAATAAGTATCACGTATGTGACGCCGATTGTCTGGCTGTGAGCACATCAGCAGAGGTGAATTCCCCACCTGTCCTCCAGCTGCACCAGCTCCTCCTTGTGCTGCTCCTCCAGCCTCTTCATGGCCTCCTCCAAGCCAACACGCACCTCCTCCTTCTCCCTCTGCAGCTCTTTGCAGCATTGTGACGACGTGACTGGGAGGAGAACAGGAGGGAATATTACTACCTGGACACGGTGCTTCGAAATGCTTTTGTTTGGTTGCAGTAAAACAGAATGTCACCTTCATGAAGAGTAGGATCAAAGCTAGAATTAAAACTTTTCTTACACACAACAGCGTCGAAATGACCAATAATTAAGAAAAGATGGTGGAAAACTAAAGTCACTGACTAATAGCTGCAAAAGTCATCTACATTTATTAGATCAAGTGGCATGATCTAAACAAGAAGAAAATCATCTTCATTTAAAAAAAAGTCACTTATTTCTATTCATATTTAAAGAATCTACACAAACTTGATCCACACAGGTCAGACTTGGACCTGCTGGATATCCTTGTTACAAAACAAGGAGAAATAAGAATCAGTTGTTTATTACACAACCTAAGATCTGTTAGAAGTGCTTGTGAGGGCAGATGTGCAGTCAGTTAACCATCGTTGAGCTTCTATTTTGACTATTCACTGATTTCCCATAAATCAGAGTATCACATCCACAAAAACACAAATACTATCATCATTATGTCAGTACAGAATGTACTGAGGTGAGACATGCTGGAACAGTCAGCATAGTTAATGAATAACACATTCACTACTCACTGTGTGTGTGTGTGTGTGTGCGTGTGTGTGTCCTTCAGCTTTCCCTGACAACCACATTCCACTTTAACTACTCTTACGGTAGACGTGAGATCCAACCCTGAAACATCTGCGAGTCAGCACAGAAGTATGCAGGAGGACCTATTCCTCTCATGACAAATTTAAATTCTTGCAAGCACATGCACGCTTTCCTTGGACTTTACCCATCATCACATGCCACTTTGATTCATGTGTATTTCAGGTCTGACATATATGGGAAAATATCCAGGTGGAGACCAGAACACATGCACCAACAGATCTCTGCCTCTCACTGCATGCAGGACTTTTTATTCTGTATTATTCTCAGCACTTTTCACAGATATTGCATACTGAGAGATCATCTAATATGTAGTGGAGCAGCAGAACCAATCATACACATTCAGATGTTAACAGCTGAAAAAGTAAACGTGATCAAAAACCACCCTGTACACACACACACCCACACACACACACACACACACACACACACACACACACACACACACACACACACACCACACACACCACACACACCCACACTCATGCTGGTAATAAAACATATTCTAACTTATGTAAGTGTGTGCTAACAACTGGCTATAGCTAGGACAGTTGCTGTTTCCCTCTGAATGGAGCTCTATAGTGTGACTGTAGGTGCCTGTCACCATGGTGGAGACACAAAGCCAACGACAGCTGAGAGCAGCTTAGATACAAGCTTGTTCTCTCTATCATAGACTGAGTGTGTGTGTGTGTGTGTGTGTGTGTGTGTGTGTGTGTGTGTGTGTGTGAGAGAGAGAGAGAGAGAGAGACACACACACACACACAGAAAGAGAGAGAAAGACAGCAGGTGCTGGGCAGGTGGTGTAAAATAATGACATCATTCCAGGAGAGACCCAAGACGGTTGCAATGTGCAAAGAGTCCATTTCAGTAAAATGAAATATGATGTGCAGTGTGTGAAACAAGGTAAATAGCTCCAGGCCAGAGTCTTGATTTAATCTACAATATGTCTATTGACAGGGTTCATTGTGACACACAGTCAGCCAAGTGTGGAGTCAGGTCCGGGCAACAGGTTAAAGGTCAAAGTGTCTCAGGAACAAATTATTCCCTCAAATGCAAACACTAATCATATAAGATCATAACCTGTTCTGCTGCAGTCTTTGAGTAGAAAGCTTTCACACTGAGCTCCTGAAGCAGGAAGCAAGAATGCTGCTCCGACCCCTCCCTGACAGTTGCAGCAGTTGTACTACAGTAACTCCACACTGTAAAACTTCACAGCAAAACCATTAAACCTGCTAACATTACCCAGTAAGACACAAACAGGTTCAATTCAGTTCAGTTTGACTATGAAGGGTTTGTGCATGTGTATGTGGCGGCAGCGGGGGTCTATACATTACTGACATTCCTCAGCTCTGTGTGTGTAAAGAGATGAGCCAAAGGTCAGACAGGCAGTAACAGTGGAGATCACAGTCCGAGCTGCTCACAGAGAGAGAGAACAAAGTCATGGTGCTGAGGATGTGCTCTGGCTGTGTGTGTCAGGACGTGTGTGTGTGTCAGTGTGAGGTGCCTGGCATGTACAGTGGGCAGGCAGTATGACAGTGTGTGGTAGCCAAATTTAACATGGCATTAAGAGTATGTGTGTGTGTGTGTGTGTGTGTCTTAAATAGTTAAATATACTTAAATTACAGTCATGGTTATTTCAATATACAGATCCATTTGAGTATGTGTGTATATTTCTATATTCACGTGCTTAAATGCATGCCTTTGTTTTGTGAACATACACTGTCCGCTTTATCAGCTGAACTGGCAGAGCTGCTATTGACATAATACACATTCATAGCTGTCTGAACACACACACACACCAAGACAATCAGTGTGTTAGGACACACAGCGTCATGTAATATGGATCTCTCAGACATCCTAAAACTTACCGTCACCTAAACAAACACATGCATAAAATATGTAAATAAAGTACATCTCTGCCTTCACTTGCTCCTTCTCCCCTCCCCGGTTCTCCCACTGTTCTTCATAAACACATTGTTTGTCACCATTAAGGCTGAACTTGTGCATCGTCTCATTCACAGTTAAATGGCAGGCTGCCAAATGCTGTGGAACTACTGGGTGTACGCCTCTCTCTCTCTCACACACACACACATGCACACACACACACACACACACACACACACACACACACACACACACACACACATATGGACACACTCACACACTCACACACTCTCACACGCACACATGCACACACAACACGGAAACTGTTGGGTGATATCCTGCATAAGATCATTTCTTGTTATTGAAGTCTTCAGTGAAGAGGACTTTGTGTACTGCTGTTGGTAATTCAACTAGTAGACTAGTGGCTTCACACCTGCACTGATTATCAAAGCAATAAAAATATTGAAACATTTACACATTAGATCTTTTTCAAATCTGACAAATGGTGTTCACTGTTGAATTGAGCATCTTCAATTCATCATCAACACTTTAACACATTTTATAAAACAGATGTAGCATAATTTTGACATTGCAAAGCTATTTCTGCTTGTAGTGTAAAGCACTGCACCAGACTCCAAATCCAGCCCAGCAGCACAGATGTTATCAAAAGTACAGATCCTTAGTTCTCTCAACATAATTACACTAATATCGAAATTGAAATGCAAACAACTTATTGATGTCAATATCTAATCTGCCAGCCCTTACTGTGAAGATGATTTGAGATATGAGTTGTGCAGCTCTCAGCTTTTATTACAAATGAGGAGCAGCTGCACCTCAGGACTACAACAGAAAGAACACCAGCAGAAAGAACACCAGGCCTTGAATGGCAATTGACTTGTTGGCCTGGCAAGCTTTGTGTGTGTGTGTGTGTGTGTGTGTGTGTGTGTGTGTGTGTGTGTGTGTGTGTGTGTGTGTGTGTGTGTGTGTGTGTGCGTAAATGTGTGTGTCATATGCAATGTCCATGTTGGCAGGCGCGTGGTGGCAGGCGGCCAAGTGGATGGATGAACACTCTCTTACCCAGCTCGTCTCGGAGGTTGGCCAGTTCCAGCGACAACTCCTTCCTTTGCTTTAAGGCCTCCTCGCGCTGCACAGAGGAGATGAAAACAATTTAAACTTAAAGATAATTTTGAAGATACATCAGTAGACTGAGGCTGTGTCCAAATCCCTCACTATTCAGTCTATGGGGAATTCTAGTGGAGGACTCTATCTCATGTTATTGGCTATAACAATAATTAAATGCACAATGCTTGTTACCTCTCAGTTAGTGGCCATGGATAGGACACTCATTGTGAAATGGTCTCAAGACACTGTTAATGAAACCATCACTACAACAAGATGAGCATACACAAAGCAATGTAAACCAGAGTCAGAATTCTTGTGTGAGTCTATTCTGATTTGGTATTAAACTATGTAGTGAAGACATTGGAAACCTTCTGTGTTTTATCATCTGAGCTAATCACAGAGGAAAGATTTCAATCACTGACTTCAAAGTTAACTACAGGGGAATGTTTGTGTTATTGTGTTCCTGCTTTGTCTCCACTCACAACTGGCCTTTACAGATAGAAGTGACAGAGGAGGCTAATATGAGAGTGAGCTCATGAACATAGGGTGATCACATCCATTATAGCTGCTAAAACAACATTTTTTTGCCGCTCACAACAGCAGCTACTACTGCCAAATAAAACTGTTAGATTAAAACAATTTCCCCAGGCAAATAAAAGGCTAAAAAGTTAACTGATTCAGAATGAACAAATAACATCCTGAAAAACCTGAAATATCCAACACCTGCCACATAGGAGCAGCAGTTCCTGTCTGTCTCATGTTCTGACATTCATACTCTGATGGAAATCACTTTAGCTACAGAATTATCTGTTCATTTCACCCTCAACAACATGTACACACTTATAAACACGTGGTCTAGCACACACTTCAAATTGATGAGCACAACATAAGTGCACTGCTGTACTCCAGAACTGAAAAATATTCTCCGACAGTCCCATGAAGAGGGAATACATAACACTTACTCTTTCTCGCACACACACACATACACGCGTGCGCACAGACACACAAAAGACAGCAGCTTTATGACAGCAGTAGTGGAATTTACAATGGAAACTAAGTGCATGCACTTCTGTCTTTTTGCTTTCACACACACACACGCACACATGCACACACACACACGCACACACACACACCTTCTTGCGTTTCTTCTTGCGGCGTTGAGGGAAGGCCTTGCTGGGCTTCGCATGGGCTTTGCTGGCTGTGGAGCCCATGTCTCCACACACACTTCAAAAATATTCCTCTCTTGTTTCTTCAATCCGTCCTCCCTCTCACTTCCCTCCCACTATCTCTGGACGACGCAAACTGTTGACTGCACAATCTCTCTCTCTCTCTCTCTCTCTCTCTCTCTCTCTCTCTCTCTCTCTCTCTCTCTCTCTGTAAGTGACTACTGCCCGGCCACTTCAACTCCTCCCACTCTACCTGTTCACCACAGGGCTCCCTGTCCTACCTCCTACTGCCTGGAAACTGAATGATGGAGGAATGTGAGTTATTCTGCACCACCTTCCTCTCTTAATATCTTTACTCTTATCTCCTTTTCTTCTGTTCCCTGATCAGTGATCAGTTGTTCACCCACAAAACTGGTATATCTGCATTTTAACTCAAATCCCTCAGTGCGATTGAAATAGCATTCTGGCTCTCACACTACATCACAAAACCCTGCCAAGACAGGATTTGTCAATTCCTCCAAACCTTCCTGTTTATCTAGTTTGGTTTTAAACCAGTCTCTGACAGAGGGGAGTGCCTGGCATCCACAACATTTCAAGTGTTAATTAAAAAATCTACTTTTAAAATACATTTCTAGCTGAGTGGAAGAGAGAGTGGAATATTCAAAGAGCCCCACCCACTCAAACAAAAGCCCCAACCCCTTTCTCTAAAAACAGCCCCACCCCTGCCCACAGCCAGACCCCCAGGGAGAGTGCGCTGTTTATATTCACCAGTCACCTTTTTAAGAGTGTGGGACAGATTAGATAGCACTGGTATTCATGCTTCAGATAAAGACACACACATGATCACACACACACAAATCAGAATGCCTAAGGCTTCAACTGCAGCTGCTGCAGTGACACAACAGACACACACACGCAGAGTTGCTTCTGATAACAGGATGTTCTACAGATAATGAACTGCTTTCCCTCATAGAGATATGCAGGCAGGTAACAGCTGTCCTGTGCTTTTCACACACTCACTGAGGACAACTGTGTTTGTATATTGCAGGTTTTATTTATTGTACGTATTACTCAGCTTGGCTGATGACACACAGTAGCATTGTGGGGACTGACAAAATGCAAGTCCTAATAACAAATGTTTATATTATTATCTGAGTTGAGACTTAGTGGACAAATGAAAGTGAAGGTGTACTCCAGCAGAGCTTGACACCTCCAATGAAAATTGGCTACATGCTGATGCACTGATTGTACAGATGATGTTGATAATACAGGTAAAGTTGTGCAATCTGCACAGTTTACAGTATCTTTGGTTGATTTAGGAGAGGCAAAAACCAAGCCTGTGCAATGAACTAAAGTGTGTGTGTCTATGCTTGTAAAATCCCCCGAAGTCTCACTAACAAAAGGCATTTATGATATTCTGCATGTGTTCCCCTTCAGCCACACAGAGCCAAAGACAAAAGAAAGAAGAAAAGAGGTCAGACTGACATAAAAACAACACACACGCACAATAATGGGTTAACATCAGCTGTTGTAAATGACCGCATCATAGCTGACAGCAGGCACTTATGGTAGGTAGAGCTAACCACTATCACACAGCTATTATGCACAACACACACAGAAACATTCACACCCAGCAGCAGGATGTTTCCAGAGAATCATGTGTTGTTGATGATAGCAGCTGGGTGTGTGGACAGTCTAGCCCCTCCCCGCTGCCTTAATGCTTCCTACTATAAACAGATATTACTCCACCCTCCTCTTCAAGTGTCTCAACCAGCACCCGTAACAGCAACACTGCCGTATCACCACCAACTGCTCTGAAATGCTTTAATTATAGGCTGTAATCAGCCGAAGGGGAAGGATGGTGGTGGCGCAGATAAGTGATCATTTACCCTTATTTACCTCCTTGAAGCTGCAGCAGATCACATAGTATTCACATGTGCAAACACATCCACCTTATTTGTCTTTAAAGTGGTATGGTGCGACAGCACAAGAAAGACACCCATCAACACACCATGAAACACACAACACACAACAATTTACCACAAACAGTATCACCATCTGTGGGGGAATGCTCACCAACAGCTGCATCCATAATATTCTTAACAGCACAGCACGGCCCACTTGCAAACTATTGTTGTTCTGTTCTTTATATCTAAAACATTTTTGTTTTTCTAAAGTACAATACTATAGTACAATCAGATCCTAAAACTGGTGGACTCCATAGCATTCAGTACAACAGTACAGTATGTATACTTGTAATTATAAGTTTGGTTTGCTTTTACTCCTACTTTTGATACTTAAGTATTCATTGCAAGAAAATTGCTTTTGATCTTTAGTACTTTCAGTATCAGATACTTTAAGACCTTTACTTGAGTATTGTTTGTATGATTGAGTTTTAACACAATATTCTTTACATTTACAAAATATGACTTTTAGGTACTTTTTCAACACTGTAAAGGATTTCATTTGACACACTTTAAGAACCTTGCTGTTGTCATGGAGGTCCAGTGAGAACAAACCTTAAGCTTGCTAACTAGCCAGGTGGCTAAAGTATAACAACCAATGTTGGCCTCGACTAGATCATTGAAGCCATGCTCCATAGGCGTCCTCCCAGCTGACTTTGTGTTTTGGACGTAACACAAGTCACAGTTCACATCACATTGGGGATATTTTGGGGACAGAAAACCAAGCACACACAGTCTTTGTGTGCAAACTAGATATGCTTAAATGGACCAATGAGTGTAGCAGGATCTCATTGTCAGTAATATCTGAAATGCAGACTTTACAAATAGTATCTGTTGCAGTGGGAACTCTTCTGGCCACATTAGTAGATTCCTGATTTCTATGAGGCCTTTCTTAAAAATGACATTACTGACAAGAGATACTGTATTAACGCACATCTTCAAGCTTTTACCAAAAATAATCACCAACAGCATCTCTGGACATCACCGTTTTTCAAGCAGAAATCAAAGGTTGTGTGAGGATTTTCTCCGTGTTTGGTGAACAAGTACCTCAGTGAAGAGATGCTGGATGACTGTGGCCAGAGCCTCCACTTTCTTATTCCCCTGGACGAGCAGCTTCTTCAGCTGGTTGATGGCCTGGTTCTTCTTCTCTGCCTGCTCATTGCTCTGGTTCTGTTTAGTGGGGACTGTCCTATCTGCCACACCAGCCACAGCTGGGCCGGGCTTGGATGCATTCTGTAGGCGGTACCTGGTTTTGGGACTGGATCGTGGCCCTGTTCTTGCTTTGAACCCAACAGCAGAGGCTCCAGCAGTGCCTGACCCAGATGTAGTGGTGACAGTGGCAGGCACTGGGAGAACTGGCGTCAGTGGTGCAGTAGCATTCACCACGTCTTGTGCCTGGCAAAAAAAAAACACAAAATGTCCGCCATGACAGATACTAATCTCAGACACTACTCAAACTATTCTGTCTAAAAAAAACCAGTCTAAATGTCTTAAGCTGGACCCAAACAACATTCTGCTCTCCGTGATGTCTTTTTAAATTGTTTCAACATGTTCTATCGTCACAGTTCACAACATGAAAAGCAGAAAATATATGGAGTCAAGACATGCAACTATAAAAGTGTATTTTTCTGCTGTGTGGCTCATTGATCACTTAATTTAACTTATATCAGGAACAGAAGCAGCACAGATGGGAATGAGGATCAGCATTTTAAAACTTCCTGTCAACAACATGCCTCCTTCTTTTCATCAGTCAGTGAAGGTCGCTGATGCTGTGAGCTGAGTTTGCATATTAAATCTAAAAATTAAAGAAACAACATACTGGGTCAGGTGGAAGTTGCTGCTGGTTCTGGTGGTTTCCTGTTGCAGGTGCTGCTCCTTGCGAGCCGCTGTTAGTGGTCGTAGGTCTTGCCGGCACCTCTCGTGGTTTGTTTTTGTCCACTGCAAGAAAACGGCGACCCCTTAGCTTGTGGGAAGTAGGTACAACATTCAGCATGGTGTCCACACACACCCAACAGACACACTCAGGCCATTAAAGCGTAGAAGGCACCAAGGCAGGGTCACAACACAAAACTACAAACACTCACACATCCTCTGAATTAAAAAAAACCTTAAATAAATGTGTGTAAAAGAACACCGAAAACAGAGAAATATAACAATACCATAACAATACCAAAACATAGAAAACAGAAAAAGCACACACACATTCACATTCACTCTCATCTAGTAAATGAGAATACGCCCTGCTGAATTTTCTAGGCTGAGACAGATGCATTATGGGATTGTGTAGGAACGATGGCCAGTCTGTCTGTGTATGATGGATCCTGAGTGTGCATTAAGGAGCTCGATTCCAGAGACAAATCAATTAGAGTCTCTCCCTCTCTTGTGTCTCACTCTGTCTTTTACATTGTAAATAATTCAATATAAACTGTGTTAGGATGTCAGGCAGGTTTTCTGTGCAGAATTGAAATCATTTTGCCCATAACGCAGTGCAATCTGTACTATCATAACTGCTTTCAGCTCGTGGATTTTTTCAGTCAACAGAATCATCAGCTGGAACTGACACCTATCACATGGTCAGTATTCCATGTCATGGTTCAAATCTACATCAAGAAAATTAATCATAAACAAGCTGTGTTTCAACTTCACTTATCTGCAGTGTTGGGAAAGTTCACTTTCATCATGAACTTGTTTAAAATTCAGTTCACAAATTTTAAAAGGGACTAGAACTGCAAGCAGGTATGAACGGGGGCCAAGCCCCCCCACGCGACTCGGACCCCACGCACTGCAGAGCTCACGGAAGCTGGCCCTAAAGGATGACAGGATCAGGGCAAAAGTGAGGACACAGGACACGTCTGAGCCGTGATATTCACTGTAACGGGAAGTGCGCTGGAAGTGCAAAAGGCTTAATGTGTGACGATTTGGAATTGTTGTACTAAGCCACGCCCACATTGACCAGTAACGACCATAGTGCTGGGCGGTATGACCAAAAATGTATATCACTGTATTTTTCAAAATTCTACTGGTTTCACGGAATATGACGGTATTTTTTTCTATGCATAATCAGGTGTTCACAGTATTTCTACTGGTTGAGAGATAGAAAAGGCTGCACTCTGCCGCCCTGTCTATCTAAAAGGGAGGTTTAATATTCCTTCTCTCCCAAAAAGCCTCCACTGGGGTAGGCATAAACATGTGACGTGACGTGAAGCACTAAGTTGGGCATGAACAGTGACGTACAACATATGCATCGGAAGAAATGTGGCGACACTTGACAGATGTACTTATAGACCCATGGCCCATATTCTCACCTCCTCAGTCAAACACACACTGATGTTAAACCCCCGCTATTAAAGGAAGCGTGCAGTGGAGCGCCATCGCGTCCTAGTGGGGGGCTTTTAATTTGAAAGAAGCGACCTGACAATTACCCTCACCACGCCTCACAGTCGCACCATGCCTGTTTAGAAGCACAACACTGAAAATGGTCCGGTCTGAAACAGTGTTGCACGGTGCAGCGTAGCGTTCCATACATTGTGTAATCAAATTCACCGCTATGGCAGTATATTAAAAATTGATATTATAACGAAAATATACACCGGTATTCGGTGTGAACCAGTATACTGCCCAGCACTAAATGACCACCTTCAAGGTAGCCATTCAAGAGATATGAACTTCCCATTTTTTAGCACCCCCTAGTGGCCAAAATTCACCAAATTCGGCTCGTCCCTTCCCAGTGTCATGGCAACCAAGGAGCTCAAATTTGGTGTTAATAGCATTTAGTTTGACCGAGATATCAAACAGTTTACATTTTTATAGCTAGCTACAGAAACTTGTTTGTTAATAATTTGCGCATTTTTTGACCTAGAAAAAATCTTTTGACAACCTCAGGTCCAGCTGAAGAGTGTACATGCCAAGTTTCACGCAGATGAGACAAAATCCCAAGGAGGAGTTCGAAAAAGGAGGTTTTGCATATGTGGCAATTTAGCGAACGAAATGTAGAGCAGAAGTGGGCATGTCCTATGTCAGAAAACCCAGCTGTATTCAGGGAACATATGGATATAAAATTTGTGTATGTGTTATTCAAAATGTGGAAGTTACAGGCAAAAACGTGATTGAATCCATTATAGCACCATCTAGTGGAGTACTTTTGCAATTTTTGGTATGGAAGAACTGTGTCCTATTCTGTATGTACCATTCATACTTTTACTGTGCAGTAAAACATGATGCTACACGGATGTTAGCAACACAGCACTAATTTTAGCAGTACGGTTACTGAACATGAATCATCTCTTCTGCCCTGAGTGACTGACGCCGCCCGCACGCAGGCTGCGTCGTTCGCTGAAGATTCACGAGTGAGTGGTGGCACTTCCACTCCTGGCTGGCATGCTCGCGGCTGAGCTCAACTGAATTGAGAAAGGAACGAACCAGTTCATGAAGTGATTCCGTTCAGCTCATTCACTCAAAAGATTTGTTCGTTCGAACGACACGTTCGCGACCGACACAACACTAATTCACAAACTTCTCATCCAGTGTCCTTTTTATATACAACAGCCAGATTGGGTGTTTTTCCCTCTACATATTAAGGCATGTTTACAGTGTGTCTGAGCCGGATTTCGCCTTGAAGGCTCGATGGAAATCTGGCACTCTCTTGAAGGTAGTTAAAATGTGAGAGAGCGGCGTTGACAAATGTGAGAATTAACGCGTTCATCATAACGTTCTTCAGGCAGAAATACCACGTTTAGTTCACGTTCGCCCACAATATGAACGAGAATGCAGGCACAACACTGCTTATCTGTATTTATTGATACTCCTCTTTCTATGTATTCAGACCCTCCACATTGTGTTAAAATTCTCTGCACCCACATAATACGCATTATTACATCAATAACAAGTGTAAACACTTGGGAACTCAAACAGGTCAGAACTTCTTCAGTCAGCGCTGATGCTCAGGCCTTGTCAACTAGGCCTAGTGGCTGTTGTGATTTCATTCAAGTTACTGCCACCTACTGGCAGCCCCCAAGAGACACATGCTGCTCTGCATCAGTCTGATGAAGCAGAGCTAGTATGAACAGAGCATGGGGTGAGCAAAAAGAAAGGCCAAAAGATAGTGGCGGACATACTACATTGTACATCAACCTGCTGCTGCAGACTTCATTCATTCAGATTCATGATAGCAACCCACAATTTGCTTATCACACTGTGGACGATACAACTGTGGGTTCAACACAGCGGGAATGTCTGTTTACCCTGATGAATATTCAGAACTGATGCATATTTATGACATCAACAACTGCATTATCAGAACAGAATGCTCTGATCATTAATTCAGTGTGTGTCAAATGTAGGAGAACAGGAGGTGGAAATCATGGTTGATGTGTGTGAAACATACAAAAAAATGGAAAGACCATTTCCTGAAGTACTTGTTTAAAATCATGAACAAAATCCATATAAAACTGATGGAATGATAGAACTAAATGCTGCTTGTGCTGCATGCAAGTGTTCTTCACTTATTTGTTCTTGTAAAGTTGCAAATTAAAGGGATGCTACATAATGAATGAACTACTCTTGAAAAGTGAATTACAGTTTAGTGACCGTAATCAAACATGAATGTCAACTAGAGCAAACAATTACTCGAGTAACTCAAATAATTCGATGACAAAACATGGTTGAAGCAAAATCTCTGCCTCGGGGCTTCGTTTAATTCCTATCACCCGCTTTACGTGGCCTGCTTAGCTCAGGGATCATTTTTCCAAAGGACTGTTATTGCGGACACAAACCGGTATGTTCAGAATTGAGTTGGTGCGATGCCGGAGAGCCAAGAAGCTGTCTGAAAAAGACAGAAAATGTCAAAAGTTTCACACTTTAAAAAGAAGATAATAAAGTGTCGACTGCAATGAACTGGCGTACCACAACAGCACGTCAACAATGATTCAACATCTGAACCGAAAGCATCCAGTTGTTAGCGCCAGCTCACTAAGCGTCGTTGACACAAGCTAACACAAACATTGATGTTAGCTAATCTAACGTAGCCTACCATCGCAGAACAAATGGTATTTGTAGAGGCTGTAGCCTGATGTTGGTATGACTAGACACACACACACACACACACACACACACACACACACACACACACACACACACACACACACACACACACTTATCTGGTCTCTCTCACTCTCCATGACACACATGTGCACACATAAAAAAAAAAACACACACCCTTACTAGCGGTGTTAGGAATAGTTGGTATAAATACCTGTATGTTTTTTTCAGGAATAACAAAACAATTGCTTAGTTGATTTGACAGGCCTCTCATTTTCGTTATGCATTATTTGGTATTGTTGTGGGGCAAGTAACCATATTTAGTCACTTCCATACACATTCAAATTGCCCTCCCCCTGCCTCCATGAGGTTTTCTCTCAGCCAATCAGGGGGGATCAAACTATCTGACAGATATCATGGCATCTGACCAATCAACAGTGGCCTAGAGCACCTCAAACACAGCTATCTTGCAGAAATCACAAATATTGCTTTTTTGAACCTGGCTCCTCCCACAGCTATGGCAATAGCTTAATGTTTGGCTGAAAACTAAAGGCACCATACTTGATCATATGCCCTGTTCACCTAAGACTAGCATGAGTGGCACAAGTGTCCATTTTTAGACATATGCCTTATGGATTAGTGATGTGCGATTCATTTACGAATCATTCAAACTCGAGATTCTTTTTACTGACTTGGGAGTTATGAATCATTGTCTCTCGTCAATTTGGGATTTAGCTCATCCCTGCTGAAAATGTTTATAATCTATTGTCGTTGGTAATTTCAACCACTAGGTGGCGCTATAATTAAGGAAAGTGCGTTTTGGATTGTAACTCCCATATACTTTGTGGCACATTCAAAAATCTTATATGGATGCGTTCAGTGAATTGTGCTGAATCTTGCGATATAGGCCACGCCCATTTCTGCCAACTGTTTTTTTTTAGGGTACCAAATGTCGTAAACCTACTTTTTCGAACTCATACAAAGCAATTTCACCGATTGCCACAAAACCTTGCACACAGCATCTGTGGATTCCCCTGACAAAAAGTTATTATAAGAATTTTGATAATTGAAACAGTACTCAAGTTATTAAATAACAACTTCCTGTACAATTTGCTCAAAACAGGAAGTCTTGCATATCTCCACATTGGTGTGTCCGAATGACATGAAACTCAGGTTACTACCTCCCCATGAGCCCCTGAAGCTCTGTGCAAAATCTTGGCCGAGGACCACTCGGTGGCGCTCTTTACAGTGAAGGATTTTACATCTCCACATCGGTAGCTCAGATTAACATGAAATTTGGTACAATTATGGCCAACGCCATCCTGACGATAGTTGATGAAGGGTGTTACCAGGGGACTCTATAGCGCCCCCCTGGAATATTCAAGCCCCGCTTCCTACATGCACATACATGAATGTCATTCGATATGCACATGTATCATGACCAGACGTGCAGAAAACATCATGGTGCCACACTGTCTCTCCAACAGGAAGTCAGCTATTTTAATTCAAAATTCGCATTTCACCCCCATTTTGATACATTTCCATGTCTTTTACTTTTTTTTTTCTTTTACTAATTCAGTCAGTATGATCCTCAGACCTTGAAGATGAAAAGTTATCAAAAGTATCCGCCTACTTCAAACATGGTGGGTGTCATTGTCCGATCCATTTTCATGTTTCGTCCATAAAGCATGAAGTCCTAATAGCTTCAACATACAATTTCCCATGAACAACAAATTCATCACACATGTATATGATGTTGCCCTGAATACCTCCATGCATCAATACTGTGTCATATTGATAGCGCCACCTACTGGACACAGGAATTCAGACAAACATCATCCTATTTACATGACATTTATGGGTTTTCTGTCCATACCATACACTACAACATGATATGCAACTAGAAGGTCTGCACACCCTCCGACAGCGCCGCTGCCTGATGCCTGTGGACTGCAAATCAATCAAAACATAACTGACCACAAATTTGTTTGAGGGATTTTCATCTGTAGTCCATTTTGTATTTATGTAGATTGCAGGGAGTTCTTCTGACTTCAGCGCACATTATTTAACACCGGCAGGAGCAGCCCACCAAATCATAAAGGAACTTCCTCATTCCTATCTGGACCAAATTTCACATGTTTAGTAAGATTCCAGCCCTGAAAACATAGGCCAATATACAGTCATAGTCACAGTGCCACATATTGGACACTGGAAATGACATTTAACCCCTTCCTGCACTGTCCGAAACACAGACAGTTAACAGATGCTTACTCAATAATTGGGAAATGGGGCTGGGTACTCGGCACGCCCCGACGGCTGCATGCCCTGACGTGTGGACTGCGAGTGCCTGTTCATCACTGCTTGCAGCTTTAATTTTGTGTTTATGATTTGTTTAATTTTTCTCTGATCAATTATACATTTTGTTTCACATATTATTTATTCATTTACTTCTTATTTGGCAATATTTTGACTGTTACTATTCTAACAAGTGGGCTTGTTGTTGGCTCAAAATATGGTTCCTGAATGTTAAGTGTATGTGTATCTGTTGAATATGTGTTTTTCTTGTATGACAGTCAAGCCAGCATCAGTACTTCAAGACAGATGTCTCTAAATTAATGTTCCTTGAAGTTTGTGTGTGTTTTTCTCACATTTTTTTTTCTAATTCGCTCTCTGTAATTTTTTTTTTTACCGTAGACAAGCAAGTGCTCATATATGGTAGCTTCACTGACTTTGATTTGCAATGCAAAGGTGAAAAATATTGATAACATTATATTTTAAAAAATGTCCTGTAACATCCCCCATTAGCTTTCTATGGTTCAAATTTTGAATTTCCAAAAATTTTAATGAGTGCCCTATAAAGGGTTTTAATA
Source organism: Acanthopagrus latus (assembly GCF_904848185.1). Lineage (NCBI taxonomy): Eukaryota > Metazoa > Chordata > Actinopteri > Spariformes > Sparidae > Acanthopagrus > Acanthopagrus latus. The sequence continues at coordinate 32,464,332 of NC_051039.1, read as the reverse complement.
ATGCCAAAATATTTTTATTAGATTACTCGATTAATTGATGGGATACTTGAATACTCGATTCTAAAAGTATTCGATAGCTGCAGCCATAATGTCAACCAATGCAAATTCAACTGAAAGCATGAATACAGGCTGTTGAAATCAAAAGCATGGTTGACATTCAGGAAAGACGATCAAATACTATTTCCATTTCATTTTATTCCATTTCAAATCATTGCTTAAAATTAATTAATTAGCTACAAGAGAGCTGCTTCTGAGACTACACATCTCATTTATCGTGTTTGTCTGGTTGATGTGTGTGATGGGCTGTGTGAGTGCTGGTGATGATGGTTTGTACCTGAAGTCTGCCAGGCAGTCATGCAGAGCTGCTGCACCCAGACTGAGAGAGAAACAACACTGTTAGCATTCATCATGTTAAACAAGAAACAACCCCTGCTGTGTCATGAGAAGCTCCTTCAGTACACAGTAAAATGACAGACATAACGTATGATAACATATATCTTTTGTAAGAAGGCTGCATGATAAACCCTGGCTGTATCTTCAGCATTTGACTCCTTCAAAGCAGGCACGTTTCATCCGTTTCAGTGATTGTGATATTGAGTTATAAGGAAAAGGCTGGGATATTTTCAAAGTCTCATACAGTATGTTCGTTGTGCAGTGTGCTAGAGTTGTTCTGTATCGATATGTATCACTATCATGTCAGCCATCTTATTTGTACATTTCTCATGAACACTCAGCAGGACTGTCTGATGTGCATTTTATCAGAGCATCAGTGACCAGTGAGGACAAACCAGTGAGGGACTTGAGTCAGGGAGAGGAGGAATGATGAAGGTCAGGTGTAGGAGGAGCGGGGGCTTTGTGTCGACTCATTATAAAACAACAGAAAATGTGTTGTGTCTTCTCTCTAAAGTAGTTGAACTATGTTCAAACAGGCGCCAAATGATGTGACTCTGGCACTGAAAAAAGCTGACGGAGCTTCCTGAGTGAGCTTCTTCACGGTGAGGTGTTCATCTGCCTGATTGTTATGTTCAGTAATGAGGAGGACACCTTATGATAGTCGAGCCAGCTGCAGGTAACATCAGGGCTTAATAAGCTTAAGAAATGTCATGGGCGCATCTTTAATAAGACCCCTCATTAACACAGACTCATACCTCCACAAACAGAGAAAACTGTGAGCTTACTGTATTCGAGATTCAAGATTCAAGAGGGTTTGTTATTCCAGCCATATACACGATACACAGTGTAATGAAATAACGTTTCCCAAGAAGCCTCGGTGCAAACAAACACCAGCAACATAGAACAACAACAATACCAACATTCTACATGTAACTGCTAAGTATAGTGCAAAAATAAAGTGAGTATATTGTTATTATTATTAATATTTACATGAGGTGCAACAGTGCACCAGACAAATACAGAAACAGTGAAGGTAGGACAGCATGGCTACATCATGCTGGTCAAATTAAACATCACCTCCTCAGAGACAGATTAGCACTGGATTACTGTGTCTATGTGTTGGCAGGAAAAAAAAAGCACGCCAGCAAAGCAGAAAGCAGGGACAGATCAGCACACATACACTACAGGGTTGAGCGGCCTAATCCTCTTAATCTGCTGCACTCAGATTTTCCAAATAGACAGAACAGAATCTAATTCCTGTTTTTGAAGAGGGAGATTCCAACAGAGGCTCTATTTGGGTGGGTGATTTGAACATGAATCTGATTTGAACTTTGACTTTGCAGGGTTGGACCTTTCCCAGAGCTTAAATTGTCATTCCATAATGAAGTGTAGGAACCAACTGGAATACTTCAAACTAAACAGATTAAATGCTCAGCACGTGTAACATGCAGATGCTTTGAAGGACAGTGTATGTGGATCTGTGCCCTCTGGTGGTCTGGTTAAAAAATTATGACACATTCACTCCAACACAAGGACTGTAATCTCATCAATTTTGAGATCAGATGCACAATTAAAGATTAAACTCAGCACCACCAACAACATAGATACCTCTCACATCATTTAGTATTTATGTTTGGAAGTGCAGGCCGAGGGGCTGCGACAGAGGGAGGCCTCAACGCTGTTCTGCAGCAATACAGCATAACTGATGTCTAACAGCTGTCAACAAACAGGATGATTGATTTAGGAGGTTGACGAGAGAATCTTTTCTTGCACCAATCATGTATACACTAACGGGCACAGCTTGAAGAACATACAGCTGATGATCAACCATCAGATACGATCATTGATTCATATGGTCCGTACACTGGAGGTTCAGCTCCCACGTGACTGTTGCCATGGACACACGTGTGTAGAGCATGCTCACAATGTCCAGTATGATCTGTTTACATGAAAACTAGACCATCAACCAGATGGCAACAGCTATTTTTATCAAACGGCCATGTTATCCAGCCTGAAGCCAGCTGGATGTTTTTATGCTAGGCCCACATGTGTCAGATAAACTCAACCGTGTGAGAATACAGCAGAAATAGGAAAAGCTCACGAGAGGCACTGACCGTGGTCAAGATGACAGATATACATGACTTTCCACCAGAAGAATCGTTCGTGTTATTGGTTCGTTCATTCGTTCAGTCGCGTTTCATGTACAACATCGTTTAGCGGTGAATCATGTCATGCACAGTTCTCAGCTCCTCGTTCTCAAACGATTATACTGACAGTCAACATAACACTGTAGTTCAAGGCAAATACATAGCTGCATCTTCATGATTATGTGTACTTTTAGACAACACAACAGTGGATAATGTGTATATTCATCTTGACATTAAATTGACACTGAAGGTAAGCCAAGGGTGACTGACTGAACAAGTATAATGAGCTGCGAACAAAATAAAATGTTTCTTTTTCCATGGAATCAGTTGCTGTGCTTTCATGTTTCTCATTGGCTAAAATTTGACGACAGACTCAGCATACGGTTGGCTGGATCTCAGTCCTCTTCACCACTCTGATAACTTAACATTGAACAACACAGCGAGTGGTCTGTGAGAACAAACGAACGAGAAAGAAGTGAAACAGGGAATCAGGTCAGTTCGTTCACGTTAAAGAGTTGTTCCTTCAAACTGATCAAATGAGCCATTTTTACTTTCCACAGAGAAACAAACACAAAAACATGGCAGCAAGTGTACATTCCTAAAAAGGCACTGTCTCGTTAGTAGCTTGGTTTTGTGGCGTCGGACTGCTGCAAAGTTTGTTTGAAGGCTGTTCCGACTAATGACAGTGGACCGACCCATTTATTTCAGCCTCTCAAACAGATGCATGTATCAAACTGGGACACTTGTTTTTCACTACGAGATGTACAGGAGCATGGAAGCCCACAAACACCCACTATAAATCAGCCAACATTAGCAGAATCATTTAATCATTGTGCCCCATATGAGAGGAAAGGGGCCCGGCGGACAGCTTTTACGGATGCAGTCACATTGCACATCACTGAAGATATGGTGCTCATATATACAGTGGAAAAGCCGGAGGTTCATCCACATGCTGAAAATGTTCGACCCAGGTTTGTATCGAAGCCACAACGGGGCATAATGTCTAAATCCAGAGGAAGCAGACTCAAAAGGCTCGTCTTCCTGGACAAAAATGTGTCAAACAGACAGCAAGCACACACCTCATGTCCTGTACATCTACCAACATGTCATGTTTACTATGCAGCATGCAGATGTTTCATTCAGTTTACATATCCTCAGGGATATAAAATACTTTTGTAAACAAAAGGCACCTTTTACAAAATAAAGCAATACCAATATGGAAACTGTTTTTTGTGCATCCTGAAATACGTTAGCAAAGAGTAATCTGTTTTCTTTGTCTTAATTTCTTTTCAGTTTTATAACTCTCTTAGGAAACACACTAATATGCATTTTATTTTTGGCCACACTTTAGAGATTGCCATCAAATTGACTTGACAGCTGGATACAAGTGCAGCCAGTGGCTCCGAGTGACCTTATGAATGGGTAACACTGCAGTGACGAGAGTCTCACACTCAGTAGGAGACTATAAATCTACAGCTCTACCACAACACAGGAGAGATCTGTGGATGATTATCATCATTTAGATTAGCCAAAACCCTTCGGTGGCAAAACATCCCACCCTAGATCAGACTCTAGATATGTGGACAAAAGATAAAATGTATATGACTGTCCTTGATCTCCACAGAGAAACAGATATTAGCCTAAATCAACTGTAAATCTCTGCTGAGCCGAGCAGACACATCCCCTTATGCATGAAGGAAAAAACTGCATGTTAGATTAAAGCTTGCACGATTGGCCAGCCTCAGTCGAACCACTGTGCAGCATGCACGACCGTCTGTGCTGAGTGTGTGCAGACACGCACACATGACTAAAGCCTGCTCTAACCTACATTTCAGGGTGATGGCAGGCAGCAGCAGGGAAGTGGGTTTGTGGAGCTCAGACTGAAAAAACACACTGCAGCCAAACACGTGCTGCTCAGCTCAGATGGGCCAGCAGGGATACATACAGAACAGCAGACAGAGGAACATCATGCTGCCTGTGTGGCTCAGCTGGATATTTACTGAAGAACAACAAGTATTCTTATGAGTAAAATTGGAAACATTCTGTCTGCAGAATATGAGCTGAATTGTAGATAATTTGCTGCTGCACATGAAAAAGCATGCAGACCATTGATTTAAATGGGTCAAAACGATTTTTCAAAGACAATGAAGGATATAGTGAGTCATTTAGCCAAGACATATGAAAGAAATGAATGGTTCAGAGTAAGCCCAGTGACCTCATGATCCTGGCAGAGACACAAGAAAACTCATGTGAAACTGCTCAAGTCAGACTGGAGGAATCTGCCAGTCTGACTTCTTTGTAAACAAGTCAAAGGCATAAAAAGTTCAATTCTCTGGTGTTTAGTGGATTATCTCAGCTCTGAACTCAACATTTTGTATTCTGTTGGGACTGAATCACACTTAGAACAGCTGTCACACTTACAACAGCTAATTGATCGCTGACTTAGGTTGTGGAGATATGTGACTTATTAAAATGTATTTATAAGGTGCATTATGTAGTTTAGGAAAAAAATCAGCCAATGTAAATCTTTCTAACATTTCTTCAACAAAACTACAGAATGCTCCTTTAATATTAGATCTAGAGTTGAACTTTGTGGTACAACCTATCCAATGTTTCTGCTGTGCTTATTCTATGTTCTGTGCTGCTTTCCTAGGATCTTTGATATGTATTAACTCAGGCTGTCATTTTCTTTAGTCTGTGGCAAAACAGATTAATTAATGTGAGTGAACTAAAGCAGCTTTATTGATGTCATCACATATTGTTGTAGCTCACTGACTTATTTTGCGTTCAGCTAAGACTACAGATCCAACACAGCATGAAAGTTTGTTTCCTGTTAGCATGGCAGGCTGATCTCAAACAGAGTTATTCACAATGACATCTGTCAATTTTTTGTTCCCTCGTCACTGTAAAACAACAGATGTATAGTGGAACACACTAGTATCATGCTTAATGCTGCACCGCCTTTAGAAAACGTATAAACAGCATGAACAGTGAGGATGGACTCCTTCAACAAATACAGAGCAGCCTTTGAATGGTTGAAGAAGTGAACGCCAGAATTGTCTTTGGCTATTTCTGGTTTGTGTATGTGTATGAGTCACGTGGTTGGTGCTCCTTAGGCGTGGCCATCACAGCTAAAAGGAACCCGCAGTCATTGCTATTCATCCGCTCAGGCACATGAGTAGAAAGCGCACACAGGCACACACACACACACACACACACACACACACACACACACACACACACACACACACACACACACACACACACACACACACACACACAGACACAGAGTAGTTTTAAGACAACTGATGGCCCTATTTTAAGCCATACATCCATAATGACTGTGCTAACTGGAATGCATAATACCAAAAGCCCTCAGAGTGGGGAAGAGACGGAGGCAACAATGGCTGCCAATGCCATACAGGAAAACAGGAGGAGCCGAGGGAGGAGGAGGTGTGAGCGGGTGAGGTGGCCTTTAAAGCTGATCTAGAGTCAGACTTGCCATCTCTGGACTAAAGACTAATCAAAAAAAAAAAAGGAAAAAAAATAGAAAGAAAATGGCCAAGAAGCAGAACCTTACTCCTTATTCAAAGGTAGCCCTACCCATCAGATGAGTGAGGGGAGAGATTGTAAGGACAGAAGAGGGAAAATGGAAATAGCTAATTGGTGGACAATAAACATTAAATCTGTTTTTATTGTGGTTTAGTAAATAGATACACAGGGCTCAACCAGGGCACACCTGCTTGTGATGCTACACTCATTGAAAATCACGGATACTTTCTAATCACAAAGGGACAACTAGTACAGCTCAAATAAAAAACACTGTGCTCTCAGGGGTTTCTGAGTAGTCTTGAACACAATTCGCTCCTTCACTAGGGTGTGGCAGAATCCCACTTAAACCCCACCTAGCCACGTGTCACTATGGTGGATGAAGAAAGGGGCTGGATATCAGCTTAAGGCCTGCAAGGAGGATTTGCCAGCACTTTAAAAACACTGGATGGATGAATGGATGGATGGATGGATGGATGGATAGGAGGACTGATTGATAGGAGGACTGATTGATGGATGGATGGAGAGGAGGACATGGATGGACAGACAGACAGGCGGGTTTGGGTGAAACTGAAAAATCACAAGATCTCTAGCAGCTATTGAGGATGGGTCACAGATGGTTTAAATGTCTGTGACACGCTGCAGTGATTGACCTGTGGGCCTGAAACGTGTGTTGACAGATGAGTGGAGAGACAGTGGTGTTAAAATGATGAAATGATTGCTGGTTGGATAATAGGAAGACACAGAGGACAGTATCATATCCAGACCTGCATGGAAGACCACAGTGTTCTTCCTGCATCCCGACAGTAGCTGAAGGTTTCGGAAAAGTCCTTTGGCTGTCAGTTTCACATGGAAGTTGGACAGCGAGAGTCTGGGAGACCATAACATTGTCTCTGCTGGTAATCCAATAGTCTTCAGGACTTGGTGTTACCCTGACAAACTGTCTTTTTGTAAGGACTTTAACTCTTAGCACTCTCTCAGATCCTCCAGACTCTCAAGACTCCTGGGCTGACCCAGTTTTTTCTTCTTGCAATTCACTTCCACAGTACTCCCTGTGTGATCAGTTCACTGTTGGCATCTATTTCAGAAGATTATTTCCTTGTATTGATGACGATCCCACAGTATTCTTAGAGGAATGATTAGACAAACACAGTAGTTTCTTCTAACTGAAGTCTTAACTGTCTAGTGAGTGAAAATGATCCTTTGATCCCAGAAGTGAAAATGATTCCACAGGAAAAAGGAGAGAGATTTAGAGGATGGTGCTGCTGGAATTTCTTCCTCACATCTCATGAAAACCGCATCGAGATCAGAAAAAGACAAAAACAGGATTTGGAATTAAAAAGGCAAACCTTTAGAAGCTTTAAAGGAAACAAATATGAGAAACGGGGGTCCATTCAGCCTTCAGCTGCCCTTCATCGATTCAAAGCCACAGTGTCCACTACAGCACAAAAAAATAAACTTGAAGTGGAACGGAATTCTGTCGCCCAGCAAACAGAAGTGAAGAAAATGGCGCCAAAATTAGCTGCATGCTCCACCATCGTCCAGGTGGTAGTGAATCATCCAGCTGTAAAGATGGAGAGGGAGACGACCGAGGTAGTACTCGTAGTACCGTATGTGTGTGTGTGTGTGAGGGAGGAGAGAAAATCCTCCACACTGCTGATGATTAGTAGTCCGTCTCTGCTCTACACACAAACACACAGCGATCTGTCCCTCTGATGCACAGCTCTCATTTACACACAAACACACACACACACACACACACACACACAGGGACAAAGACAGGCATCTACACAATCCCTCTATTTCACTGCCGTTTCCAAAGCTCCTTGAACCCTGTATACACACACACACACACACACACTCTCTCGCTCAGAGGGAGAGATGCTGCAGGGGACGAGGGGGAGGGGGACTGGGCGGGATTTGAATAATCTGCACTCACTCTCTCCCTCCCTTATTATTTTTTGAAGACTCTCGTCCTCCGTCTCCTTTGAATGAGAGAGAGTGTCAAAGATGAATCACAGCAAGGTTACATGTGATCAAAGCGCCACCATGACCAAGAAACAGAGAGCACAGAGTGGGAGGAGCCTCACACACACCATCTCTCAGCGGCAGGTGCAACATTAAAGCCATTCAGCCACACAGACGCCTTGAGAGAAGAGATGTCTTTGTTTAACACCCACACGCCACACACACACACACACACACACACACACGCATGAACATAGGCACACACACAATACAGCAGGCAGCTTAGCCGTTCAACTTTAAACAAAATAGTTGAGTTAAAAAAGTTCCGGTTGTGACTGAAGTTTATCAGAGCCTGCTGCAGAGGGACGGTACTGAATGTGTGCGCTGTAACATACTGAGCACATGTATGTTTCATTTTCTTGTTTGCTGTTCATCTCCCCATATTGACTGTAATTAACGGGTAATTTTTTAGATCTTTTTCCAAATATTGACAATGTGTACAACCTTGATTACAGAGAAGTAAGATGGTGTGTAAAATAAAATGATTGCACTCATTAACAAAAAAAACTGTGACTACAGTGTTACAAAGTGTTCCTGAGCCCAGGTAGTAATAATAAGGTCAGACTTATTGAAAAGCTGTTATTTTGTTGGTTGTAGCTATCTGGACCTGATGAACTGGTAAATCTGTCTGTACTTAAGTTGATATCAAAGACAGCGTGAAATAATATTTTACAGATGAAACATTGTGCAAGAATTCTCTTAAGAGGAAGAAGTCAAAGTGGACACTTGATCCAGTATGAAGAGCACAAGAACACTTGGCGAGAGCTTCCTCTGCTTCCTCCTACAAGATGTTAAAATAACAGCTGATCATTGTCACTTAGCCATCCAAAGATTCTATTCAAATATTAACTGATTATCTATAGTATATGTACACACTACACTCTGAATGTGCTCATTTCAAACATTTCTCAGAACTATGACCACTTTTCAGTGGTCACTCAGGCAAATAAGTTAGAGAAAGCTGGTGTTTAAATACTCAGCTACATGCTTTTCCTTACTACAGTGTTTTTAATGGAGGCTAATATATTTTTACATACACAAGAAAATACAAATCTGATGCCTTCAACAATTAAGACTGAGCTATGACACATAAATAGTCCCTGGAGAGCACAAGTCAGTTGGCCAAAATAACCAGAGCCATGTGTGTGTATGTATGTGTCTGTCAGAACCAATAAAGGCCATGTTCAATAGAAGCATTAAGAGCTATAGAAAGCCACTGGGTGTTTTAAAATCCCACACTGCAAACCACTGTCGCCTGAGGGCTGCTGTGGTGTGTGTGAATGAGAGGGAGAGAGGTGTAGGAATCAAATGTGTGGGGCTCATGAAGCAGAGGCTGCCTGCCATCACCGGGGTGACAGCATGTCTGTGAGTAGCAGCTCCTCAAAGGACCTACAGAGACTTCAAGGACTGGCCACAGAGGGGAGCCAGCCAGGCGCCCGGGCCCAGACCAGAGTCACCACATAGGGGGAGGCTGGCTTCACAGGCCCGCATGGAAGAAACCACCAGCACTAAACAGAGGAAGGCCAAAAGTAAAATAGCACCAGCGTGAATACACCATCTGTGCATCATTATTGTCATGTCTAAAGTTGCTTTACAGGGAGCTTTTGTATGATGTAACATCAAAAGTGTGAAACATTGGTTGTTTACTGCACATCACATCACATATGCGTGCGCAGCTGAACGGTCAACATATTACCAACAAATTAGATATAACAGTCAACAAATTACCAACATGGCAGACTGCACTGCACTAACTGAGTTAAAATCACAGTCAGCCCAAACTACTCGAGGTCCTCCTGTTATACCAGTCCAATGCAAACAGGGCTTTAGTCCCACACAGGGTCTGGACTGATGGAAGTCCACCACGGGACAGGCATTAAGGTGTTTGAGCAAATACCTCAGTAATTATGCAAAGTATTTTGCTCTAATCAAGTCTGCATTATTGATCACTTATATCAGGCAGGTTGATTGCCTATTTATTAAATAACTGTTCCACAAATTCATCTATGACAAATACATCACCTGAACGGATTCAAATGAGGCACACATCAGATTGAACACCAGCATTTCAGAAGCTTTTACTCACATGGAAACACTCAGTTGTGATTAAAGTTTATTTAGCGGCACAAAATCCAGGCTATGGGAATCTAAATACTCCTCACACTGGCTTAAAAGAGCTACATCATCATGTATAATGTATACAATCACTGCTAATACCACAGTTGACATTTTGAAGTCAAATCATCCTTGTTTGGCACATTGTGATGCTCGGCTACAAAGCTTCAGAATGCCAAATGAAACAGGTTAACAGCTTCAAGTGCTTTTGTTTCAGTTTTGTTTAAGATGCAGCCATACATGTCAAAACACACACACACACACACACAGTAGCTCTGATACTGCTGGATGTTTGCCACCAGAGCCTTTTCCAAGAATTCAGGCATTAATGTGGTTTCAAGATGCTGACACACCTGCAGCCGTTTACACACAAACATCTCTGCCTGCCAACATAAGTACACAAGCAGGTAATTGTCACACACACGTACACACCCCCACACACAGCCTCTCTCACACACTCACCTGTGCTGTTCAGTTGACTGAGTCTTGCTGAACTGCTTCTTTGCAAGGGATATTGGGATACCTGCTTGGCCAGTTGATTAGCTGTCTTTGCTGCTGTTTGATTGGCTGCTGCTGTCTTGGCTGTGCTATGGTTGGTGACTGTGGGTGTCTTCAGACCTGTGGAGAGAACACAGGAGAAATCAGAGCCCATCGCAGATCTTCTCCAGAGTGCCTCCTTTCCTGTTGCAGTTAAGCTACAACTGTTCAAACAAATTGATGCTGTGCTCAGTTTCCAATCTCTCCTGAGAGGTGCTGAGTTTCAGCATTAAACAACACAGAGGATTTTAGGTTAGAGAGAAAAGAGCAGGACCAGGGAGTTGTGTTTTGAATTTTTATTATTCCATTGTCCTTCTCTTATTCACTGATCCTCATTCAGTATTTTACCAGCCCTCCTACACAGTTACCAAAAAAATTACACATCAACAGAAACCATTGATTACCGAGGTATGTACGCAAAGCACATACAGCTCTGTTTAATGCAGTAAAAAGCACAGACAAAAACATCCATCCTCAATTAAAATGTACATATTTTTTGTAAATGCATCTATAAAAATACCATGAAATATGCTGGAAAGGAGTTTAATATTACAATTCGGCAGAACAGTTTTGGCTGAGCTGTTTATTCTTGGAGGGGACAGCTGATAAAATGGAGTTTAAATCTGCCAAAATAGAGATTTGACTGTTCCCATGTTTCTACTGCTGTTTCTGTTTTGAATTAACCTTTTCAAGATAAACTACAGTCTTGTTGCATCAAACCCGACCAACATGACAGAGAGTAAATTCTTCTGACACATTCATGTGGAAAAAAGAGGACCTTTTTCAGTCATGGGGTTCTGTAATGAAGAGGAAAGACTATAGTGACCCAGTTAGCCCCAAATCATTACAGACACGCTGTAACACAAGACAATGTCTGTCATGCCCTGAAAAACCCTCTGATTCTCACTGAACACACTCATAGCTTTCAGTGCTGATGATTGAGCTGCTAATTAGACTAAAAATCAGACCACTCAGGTGATAATCATGACCAACGACATTTGCCTTTTTGGTTTGGTTAAAAAGTCAATAAGATAAACACTGGAGCTAGCCTCCAAACATAGAAATTGGAATCTTACCACTACTTGAAAACTTAAGAATATGTTATCTATAAATTTGCTGTGATGGTTTTGGGTCACTCCCCCCGACACACACTCTCACTCAAAACACACCTGTAGCAGTGGTCCTGGCCTGCAGTGACAGAGCTCTGCTCCTCATTGCAGGATGCTTTGGAGCAGCAGTGACACCACTGTTAGTACTGGTGACAGCATGACTTGTAGGAGTTACAGTGTTGGAGATGAAGGACTTTGCTGAGCTTGGGCTGCCCGCAGGAAGTGTGCATTGAATGGGTCGCTCATCTGCCTTGTTCCCTTCTGGTGCTGGAGCTCCTAGAGATGGTGGAGGAAAGGAGATACAGGAAGTAATCAAAATACAGACAATGCGTCACCATGCCATTGAAGAAGAACAGAGCTTTGAGTAAGAGTTCATAGTGTCAACTACTTCTGAATGTAAGGCACTGTTGAATAATGATTACTATCTGACAGACTGGGTTAGAAGTTGTGAAGTTTGTGGAGTTGAACCAACAGCACAGGTAGTGTGTTTCACTTGCACATATGCAGGAAAATTCTATTAAGTCAGTGTGTTCTGTTTTTATTTTATTTTTTAAACCATTTCCATAATTAAAAATGAAATAAAGGTCAAGGACAACAGGGAGAGCTGTGCTTAATCTTCTTCTTTCTTTTTTTTTTTTACCTTTTCACTACAAGAGGGAATCAGCACCCTGCATACAAGTTATTCAGGTATTACCTGAGTCAATCGGTTGTGTCTTATTTGTACATATCATAAAATAAAACAGGTATTGAGTGAGTGCCGCTAGATGTATCTGTATGTCAATATAGAACATAGAAACTGTATTTTCAGATGAGACTGGTAGACCAGATCTGAGTTTGACTGAAAGATTAACACTGGTGGATTCCTGATTTCCATACCTACAGTCTTCTGTAATGCCCTTAGAGTCTCAACCTTCACTTTCAATAGACAGATCACAGACAGACATACCAGGTGATACTAATGAGTCATAACTAAATTGCATTTCTAACATGACAGACAACATAAAACCAACTGTGTGGAGGTGAACCACACTGATGCTCAGCTCTGACACCACTAGATAAAGAAGCTACATATTACCATGGGAACTGGGAATATGAAATGTGATTTGGTTACCATAACAGCACAGTGATGCATAACTATTACCGTTACTGTGGGAGTTGGAAAAACTGTAGTGCTGTTAACTGAAGGTCCAGTTTTCACAACATTCCATTACAGAAGGAAAAGTCAATAATTCTATGAGACTCCAAGTACCTTTTTTTCTGACCACATGATGAAAATGCATAGAGATCTGCTACTAGACTGCCACTTTGAGCGACAAATAAGTACCTAGGACTGGCTCCAACAGTGTGACTGCACTTCCTTTGAGAAGGGAAAAATTATACAGAGCTGAAAAATGTTAGATGTAATAAGCATGGCATTTATATCTTTTTAACAGCTTTATTCAGCTCATAACTACTGAACACAGCAACTACCATTCTTGCATGAGCACCCAGAACAAAGAAAACAGCGCAGTGCCTTCAGGGTCAAAGGGTGAACTCATTTACCGTAAAGTACAGAGCAGAGGGGAAATAGATGTTAACAAAAAAGACCCAATCCAAATATTTCAAAACATATTGTGAACGGTAAAACAACCTGTCAGCTGCCTTAATGTTGTTGACTGTTTGACTGTATATCAAAAATGATTAGGATGAAGCCATGATATGCCAGCACCTGATTTTGAGCCACAGACACATGTAGATGTGTAACACACTCAAGCAGGTTATGTACACATCTTTAAACTAAGCATCTAGTAGTAGCACTCACCGTCTCTCTCACATACACACTGTATCATGACAGGTGTTTATTTTGGTGTGATTTCCCCATCACTGCTGACTTACATACAGTATAATATACAGTCTTTTCCTTTCTGTGTGTGTGTGTGTGTGTGTGTGTGTGTGTGTGTGTGTGTGTGTGTTTGTGAGTAACACACATTGCTCCTCCTCACCTTTGTTCATGGCTCCATTGTTCTCGTTGCTTCCCAGGGACGTGGAACTGAGGCTTGTGGGTAACCCCTTAACAGGAAGTTTTGATGCGGCGGATGTGGGTTGTCCGACCAACCCTGATGCTGGCTGCTGACTGGCTACTGGTTTGGAGTTGAAGATTGCAGGACCCTGGGAAGCTGAGGCTCGCTCAGATGTGGTGCGTAGTTTGGGGATACCTGAGAGAGAGAGAGAACATGCATGATAAACTTTAAAGTCTAGGAAGTTGCCAGCTGTAACCAAACCAGCAATGTTGCATAGGCTGTGTGACATGCCTGGAAACAATAAAGCTATTGCGGTCCCCCTGCATGTCTCTATTACATGCACTACATGTAGCATATGTGCATGCTACTCATGTTTGTGTGTTTAATCTCTCTCTACTACTCTGGTTCTGTTAACTGATTAACAGTTTATTAGCAGCCAGATTTTTAAAACTGTTGGATCACTAATCATTCAGAACATTTTATAGTGTAATAATTAACTATTAGATAACAGACCAAACAAGGTTCCTGAGATTCCTGAATCCTTCTCTAACATCCAACCAGCATTCTTCAATAAGAAAATTTAAGAGCCCGGTCCTGTAGCCAACATCCCATTGCCAGACCTCATTGTATTCAGCAGAAGCTGCACCTGAGTATGAATGACTGGAGAAAGTTAGCCTAACCCAAGAAGTTGATGCTTCTTCCACTATAACATGGTCAGTCTACCATGCATACCAAAGGAGGATCCAGGGTCTTAATGTCAGCATTGTATCACTGCTTCCTCTCTTCCGAGACCAGGCCCACTCTGTCGCAACAATAAAGCATGTTATGGACAAAGTTACGGATACAGTAGCATTCCTGTCTCCAGGACAAATGCCGTCATGGCTGCTGACCAGCCACTATATGCTGTTGCAAAGCATATCCAATGGCACTGGCCAGACTAACCCAATACGGAGAAGACAAATATGTGATCATGTTTGGAGGTCTACATATTAAAATGACAGCATTTAAATCTATTGGAACGCTACTCAAAGACAGTGGATGGACTAGTGCCCTCGTTGAGGTTGGGGTAGCCTCACCTGGTACAGCAGAATCATTTCTTTCAGCATCAAGTGTAACTAGAACATGGTACGCACATCAGATAACAGTATGCGGTCTGTACGAGTTCATGAAAGATGCCTACAATGTGTACAGGGAAGAGAAGAGACACCTGACAACACTAACACCACATTTGAAGTGTAGTGCATGGAGCAGAAGAGTCCACAGTTCAAGTTCTGGTTTCTCATTTATAGGATGGAGCTGACCATTCTCATTTTGACCCGATCATTTTGAGAAGGTAACTTCAGACTGCAACGTGAGTCACTGTTTGAACCCAATTCATTCATTCATTCATTTTTACCAACAACAATGTGAATTATGCTCGATGGCTTCTAATACACCTTCGAGACATGATGTGCATTGAGGAGCCACATCCAGAAGTGGCTGCAGATTTCCACTAGGGAAACTTTGTAGTACATAAGTCCGACAGAGCTTTCTCTGCAGTGGCAATTGATCAGGCTCATGAATGGCTCAATGCAGTAATCAAAGGCGATGGGGGAGCAGTCAGGCTGACAGAGAACCCATCAGCATGGATGTTAGTGGGTCCAGAGGTGAGCTGTCTAGTTGCGAACTATGAAGCTGTGTCGGGAGCTAAAGATGTGAAGAAAGGTAATCATCACCATGAACAGAGGCTGCTCAAAAAGGATTTTTTGAGAGAGTGAAACGACTCACATCAGTATGCAGGAAATGGGTAACCCTGTCATGGAAGAATCAGATGATCTGCTTGTGTTGGACACGAAAGACATTGTTGATGCCAGTTCAGCTGAGCTGATAGGAGTACATCACCAACAAGGCAAAGAACAGTTCAAGTCTTTCATGACAGATCTACAGAGCCTTAACAGACCATGCTCTTTCTACAAGCCTTTTAAGAGGAATATGGTAACTTTCTTCAAGCACAAGCCAGTTGTCAGTGGAACAAACTCCAAGATGAAGGAACTTAAGGATGACTGCCAACTTTTCTCCTGACTCTTAATCTTTTGCCAGAACAGGCAGTGTGATTTACAAGAGTTCTTCATGCATATGAACCAATCAGCTCCCACGTCTCTCAGTGATGGAGGGAAACTCCACACGTGTACCAGATCACACCTGGCTGATATACTACAAGTGAAAGGGACACTGCCTGAAAAAAAGCCAGAATCAGATGTTTTCATAGGGGATGGATCAGCTATGGTGAATACACTGCCACCACATTCAAGCAAGACGTTTGATGAATATGCAATAAATGACACACTTCCAAGAATAGAGACATAGCCATATGACCAGAGAAAACACATGGTATACTCTTCTTCCATGCATTCAGTGGTTGTAACATTGTGTCATCTTTCCATGGCAAATCATGTATGCCTGGAAAACATGGGACGTGTGATGAGGTCTCAATCACATTTGCAAGACTCAGCAAATGTCCCTCTGCAGTGGAAGACAGTGACCTGCAAGCTTTGGAGAAATTTGTTGTGCTAATGTATGACAGGTCCAGTGATGTCACAAGTGTGAACGAGGCCAGGCTTGATCTCTTTGCCAGAGAGCAAAGACAATATGACTTGATCCCACCCACTCAAACAGCACTAAAAGAGCATGCCAAACATGCTTCTTATGAAGCTGGATAAGTGTGGGGACAGGCATTGAAGCGACATCCACAAATGTCGAGCCCATTCGACTGGGGATGGTTAGAACAGGATGAGGAGTGGGAAGTCTTCTGGACTCCACTTCACCTATTGTGGAGAGTTGTTGGGAGTTGGCCAAATGTGGGTGCACCAAGGCATGTACTGGAAGGTGTAAGTGCTTCACATATGGACTCAGTTGCACATGCCTTATTTGCATGTTTCTTTTGCCAGAATTATTCCCTGTTGTCCTTTGTGTTTTCAGGTGTAGGCCTATGGCTCGGCTTCCCCTTGTCCTAACACCATACAGAAAACAGTTGCCACCTGTTCTCATACTGCATCCAGGTAGAGGGCATCCTAGCATTCAGTATGGTATGTTGGACAGTGTCTGAACACTCTGTCAGAAGCGGGTTGAGCCCTGCAGTTGCCAAACCCAAAGCTGCAGGCGATGAGGGTCGGGATGCACAAATCTGGCCCCCTACTGAGACAGGAGATCCATCCTGTCAGGGAGATGCCACAGTGAGCTGCGGCAGAGCCTGTGTAGCAGAGGAAACCATGCCTTCCCTAGGTAGAAGGGGGAAATCAATAGCAGCGTGTGGCCCTGTTGGAGGACCCTCTGCATATTAGATCAATCAGAGGGATCGGTGGAAAGCTATAAAGAAGAACCTCTGGCCAATTGTGGACGAGAGCATCCTGGCCCAGAGGGATGGCCTCCTCTGTCAAGGAGAACCAGAGGGGGCAATGGGTCAACTCCTCTGTGGCAATTAGATCCACCTCTGCCAAAGACGTCACAGATGTTGAGCACCACCTTTGGTTGAACCGCCACTCCCCCGGTGGAGGCTTGCAATGGGATAGGTAGTCTGCAGCCTTGTACCGTTCCCCTGGCAAATACATCACCCTCGTGCTGGCTAGGCAGGGAGCCGCCCACAACAGGAGGCCCCGGGACACCTGCAACAACCGTGCAGACCTGGTTCCCCCCTGGTGGTTTATGTGAGAGATGGTTGAGACATTGTCTGACCATACTAGCACATGCCTCCCAGGAATGGAAGAAAAAACTGCAGTGCCATGTGCACTGCCTGTAGCTCCAGCACACTGATATGCTCCGAGTGGTCCCATGCAGGCCACAGCACCTGAGCTATCTGGTTCTGCCACACAGTACCCCACCCTGAGATGCATCTGTTGTAACAGTCTCCTGACAGGATGCAATGTAGCCCATGGGCATGCCCTGAAGGAGAAATGACCATGGAGCCGGAGCAAGGAGGCAACACCGTGACACCTTGAGGTTCCTGTGCCGGTGCCACTTGGCATCCAAGTGGAAGCTGTTCAGCCACCTCTGAAGGGGACGTAGTGACAGCAACCCTAAGGGAACCACAGTGGCAGCAGCCGTCAGCTTGCCTAAGAGGCACATATACAGGACATAGCACAAGCAGCGGCCCTCCTGAAAGAGGAGGCGGAGGATGTCATCCACACACTGAGGTGATGGACAGGCCTTCATGGCAATAGCATCCAGAGTCACCCCCTGAAAGAGTGTACTCTGTGAGGGAACCAGGCAGCTCTTTGGGACATTCACTCTGAGACTGAGCTGGGCCACATGCGAGAGGAGAATCGCTGTGTCCCGGGTCACCTGAGGTTGAGATGGCGCACAAACCAGCCAGTCGTCCAGGCAGGATCTTCATGCCCCGCAACTGCAGGGGGGAGAAGGCTGCCGTCACACACCTGGTGAACACCTGAGGAGGAAGAGAGAGGCCGAACGGGAGCACCCTGAACTGGAAATGGTGGCCCTGAAAGGCAAACTGCAGAAATTGTCTGTGGTGTGGTGTTATGGGGACATGAAAGTATGCATCCTTCAGGTCTATTGAAGCAAACCACTCCCCTCTGTCGGGCGGAGTCTGCCATCTTTCTTTGCGACAAGACAGTAAGTCGAATAGAACCCCCTGGGTGGTGACAGGGGGTCTACTGGCTCGATGGCACCCTTGTCCAGGAGGGCGGACATCTCCTGGATGAGGGCATGGGCTTTTGCACCAACAGCTGGCGCACAAATGAATATACTTAGCCTTAATGGAACATGTCTGCTACTTACAAGGGCAACAGCACACACCTATGCTGGGAGTGGGAGTGGGAGTGAGAGCACTGCCGTCACCAGCAAAGGTCAGCTTGCTGTGTAAAAAGAAAAAACAAACGGGCACAACCGCAGGTGCCAGAAAAATACAAACTAAGTAGGCTGAGCGAAAACTCCGGTAAAACTAACAAAAACAAAATAAACACAGCTCAAGATGCATCTGTTACAGAAAGGTAGTAATATACACCTGTAATGGGAGCAGGAGGGCACACACTGCCTTCACCAACACGGGAAAACTACACCGAAAAGTGGGTACAGCCAACAGTGTATCGATTACACAGACAATAGGTCAAGCGGACAACGGTAACCGCTAATACCTGTAAATGATAACACGGATGTTGGGAGAGGGAGTGAGTACAATGCCTTCACCAACCTTATTTAACAACATCTTGAAAAATGGCCGCCATCTTGAAATTTCAAATGTCTCAGACAATTTTGTTGGGCCTTGTGCCTTCATGCACAAACAAAGAGACCAAGAGAGGCCTGTAGTTGAAGCCAGAAGCCTAACTACTAGGACCTCTGCCACAAGGAACTACAAGAACAAAGTACAGGGGAAAGGCCAACCAGGTGTGTAAAACGTGACCAGGTTGACCAGCCCCCAGGACATTCACCTGGCCCCTATTGGCTATGATGTCACTCCCATGTTAAAAGGTCACAGAGAATTCCTGCCCTTCGCAGTCCAGGGGAGCTCTACGTTGTGGTGAGACCCCCGGTTTCACCCAACCGCTTACCATAAGGGTGCAACTTCAAGAAACGTTTTTCACTTTTGCTTGAGCTAATTTCAGTTCCCTCCTTGCTGGACGAGACAGAGACCTTTTTTTGTTTTACTTTTGTTTTTGTTCGGATGTTCGTCATTATTGTTTTGGATTCCTAGTGGAATGCTGCACCACCCAGCCATTTCCCCGCCACCTGCAGAAGGAAGAAATAATCTTCAGAAGGAAGAAAGGACCGCCGAGTCTGATTTATGGTTGCCTGTACTGTGTGCTAACTGTGTTTGCTACGCTCTCTAGGAGCTCATTCAGGCTAGGAGCTCATTCAGCCACTGTCTGAAGGAGAGAAGACTGCTGTGCACGACATGGTCGTTTTATTTGTTTCTTTGTTGTCTGCTAAGTGCCCGCTTAGCTTCTTCCCACTTTTACTAACACACACACACACACACACACACACACACACACACACACATAAACACACACACACACCGAGATACACGTGATCTTATGGGCGATCTGTTCTAAACTTATAGTTAATAACCCCGCTATAACATAAGATGTGTGTCCAGCATATCCCCCTTAAAGACGGACTCCTCTCGGTAGTACGGCTACCTTTGTGGAACTGTGGGTATAATCCTCTACATATAATCCTCAATACAGTCACTGCCGCCATTTTTTATTCTATGTATACGAATCAGTGAATCTGAATTCATCACCTCAGAATCCACGTTCTCACGTGACGCAAAGTCACATGACTACCCAAGCCACATTCGGCCATCTTTGTAGTCTTTATTGGGGACTTCATGCCACACGCAGACACACACACACACACACACACACACACACACACACACACACACACACAAACACCTCTCCACACAGTTACATGTTTGGCTTGCTTTAGTTTTGATG